>NC_069508.1:202582532-202810032 GCF_027579735.1 Bombina bombina
CCCTAATGTACAACATTTGCCCTTTTTTAAGACAATGTTCCTTTTTTAAGACAATTTTCCTTGGGGGGGATTTTAATTTCCCTTTTCAACCATCAATAGACTCCTCCAATCCTCAGCCTATGACCTCAAAACGCACTCTGTTATATCTATGGAAGGCGATGAGAGATTATAACATGTATGATATATGGCAATTCGCACATCCCTCCACAAAAGACTATACTTTTTACTCACACCCCTCACAATTATATAGCAGAATAGATTATATATTAACCAACTAGACAGGACTTTCCTTAATAACCAACTCCACTATCATTCCTACATCTTGGTCCGACCATTCGGCAGTCTCAGTACAGATCGCATGGCCAAACACCCCTAATAGCCCTTTTCAATGGAGACTAGATAACTCATTGTTAACACACCAACCCTTCATAGACTATCTGTCTAAAGTTATATAAGAATACTTTCAGATTAATAATAACTCAACGGATGACCAATGTGTGGTCTGGGAAGCTCACAAATGTACCCTTCGGGGAGAGTTCATTAAATACAAAGCTCACCTTCAAAAAACTTCTAGACAACAATACTCAAAATTGACCACTGATCTGGCAAATCTGGAATATTTACATAAAAAAGATACCAAAAATGCTAACATTCTAACCAAAATCGGCAATATTAGAGGCCAGCTAGAAACATTCCTTGCCTTAGAACATCAAAAGATTTCCGTGAAGCTAAGAGAGTAAAATTGAAATCATTCATTCACAAACTAAAAACTACACAGAACACTTTAGTCTGTTCAACTCCAGACATTCTAGACCAGTTCCATGATTATTATTCCAGTCTATATAATCTACATGACAAGACCTCACAAACAGACTCATGCCCTGTAGACACACTTCAAGCATACCTAGACTCATGTAATCTCCCTACAATATCCCTTGAACAAAAAGAAGCACTAGAATCTCCAATGACTATAAACGAAATTTTGGCAGCTATAAAAGACTTGCCACCAGATAAAAGTCCGGGCCCGGAAGGTTTCTCTGCAAAATATTATCAAATATTTGCCCCGATTCTTATCCATACCTTACAAAACCTATTCAATAGTATATCCTCTACTACACACTTCCCTGCCTCAATGTTGGCAGCACATATTGTGGTACTACCGAAGCCAGGAAAAGCACCTGATTCACCACCAAATTTTCGCCCTATATCATTACTGAACACAGACACCAAAATCTACGCAAAGATAATAGCAGGCCGCCTAAACAAGTTACTCCCCCAGTTGGTACATTATAAACAGATTGGCTTCACCCCATGTAGATTGTGCCATTAAAACAAAAACCCCTACAATCTTCACGTCCATGGACGCGGAGAAAGCTTTTGATCGCTTAAAATTTTCTTGAACAAATCCTGCTTAAATTCGGTTTCCCTGACACTTTTATAATGAAAATAATGTCCCTGTATAATGCCCCAAATGCAAAAATTAAGTTAAATGATTCATTGTCCTCGGCTTTCCCTATTTATAACGGCACAAGACAAGGATGCCCGCTGTCCCCATTGTTATTTGTTTTAGCCATGGAAGCTCTAGCAGCTAGGATTATAAACAACCAAAACATAACAGGCTTAACAATACATGAGAAAGATGATAAAGTTTCCTTGTATGCAGACAATGTCTTTTTGACTATAACTAATCCATTAGTCTCAATGCTTGAATTACATGCTGAATTCCAAAATTACGGCAGGTTCTCTGATTTTAAGATCAATGCCTCAAAATCGGAGTTTATGGGAATAGAAATTCCCGACTCTACGCTCAAACATATACAACTAACATATCATTACAAATTCCAGAAAAGCTCTTTAAAATACTTGGGTATCCAAGTTACAAACGAACCTCAACAAATGTACAATTCCAATTACGCCCCCCTTTTGAATCTTGGCTGGGCAGATTGCATGCTATAAAAATGACTATTTTACCAAAAATGTTGTACATATTTCAAACTATCCCAATTAAACTACCTAAACTCTTCTTTAATAAAATTCAAAATATATTAAATAACTACTTATGGAACAGCAAACGCCCTTGGCTTGCTAAAGCAATTATATACAGACCCAAATTAAATGGGGGTTAGGAATGCCAAACCTTCACTACTATTTCATAGCAAGCACCCTTACCCGAATCATAGATTGGTGCAAACATGGTACCCACAAGGAATGGGTAAGACTCGATCATGACCTGGCACAAAATGCGCAACTAGGGGCAAGCTGCTGGATACCACACATACATAGGACCATACACACATCTACCTCAGAAATAACCAAGTTAACCTACACAATATGGGACAAATGTCTCAGTAATTTTTCAGTGATCTCCGATATATCGTCTCCTCACCTCTGTAACACAACCCAGAAACACATATTCCTTCTTCTACCCAATACGTAAAAGATTTAACCTTACGAGATGTCATACCGTGTTGCATGGCTATGGATAATAAATCCCTTCAACCTAAAGCTGTTCTGCAAGAAAAATTTGTCAACTTTTTCAACCCATGGTTTAAATATTTTCAAATAAATCACTACCTTACTACACATGCTAAACGCGCACAATTCCATAGACCTTTAACCCCATTTGAGTCTATATGTAAATCGGATTCATATTCAAAAGGCTCACTCTCTTTGATATATAAATAAATATTGGAACACCACTCCAGAACCCTTCTTACTTACACCACCAAATGGGCTAATGATTTCCAAACCTACATTTCTCCTGACTAATGGGCCAGAATTTTCAGTTACATGAGCACACACGCTATCCTTAGCACAGCTAGAATCTAATCTAAAGCTATTATACAGATGGTATTATACTCCAACCAGACTAGCTGCTATGCATAATCTTAGAGATAATAAATGCTGGAGGTCATGTGGGGAAGAGGGTGACTATCAACATATCTGGTGGACCTGCCCATACCTTAGTCAACATTGCAAAGAAATACAAGTAGTGGTTAAACAAGTAATTAATGTTGAAATTACTTTAGATCCTACTGTTTTTTAATTCAATAACCTACCCAAAATTAAATGTAAAATAAGACTAAAGCTATTGATCCTCTTACTTAATTGTGCTAGGAGGCTAATCCCTAGGAAATGGAAAACAGCGGAGGTCCCCTCAGTTACAGAATGGCGCTCCTTAGTTTCTTATACTTTGTCAATGGAAAGATATCATTATGTGGTTACGAAAAGAATAGATGATTTCTTAGATATAAGCTTCCTATGGGAAGAATACTGTAACTCTGTAAAGCATAGTGGGCAAAACCCGACCCAGGTATAGGGATAAATTGGGCATTTATATTATTTGAGTTTTTGTGTTTTTTTGGATAGATGGAACTAAGGTTATAATGTAAAGTATCTAAATCTAAGGAGATATGAGTCAATATGTCGTAGTTGTCATTACTGTCCCCATACCATAGCTATTGGGATGACTTTTTAATGGTAACAAGACTAATTTACTTTCGCCTATATTTAGAGTTTTGCGGCTGAAGGGGTGCGTTAGCTACGCGTCTTTTTTTCTAGCGCTGCTTCTAAACAACGCTGGTATTTAGAGTTCTCTGAAGGGCTGCGTTAGGCTCCAAAAAGGGAGCGTAAAGGCATATTTACCGCCACTTCAACTCTCAATACCAGCGTTGCTTACGGTAGCGGCTAGTTGGAAAAACGTGCTAACGCAGCCCCATTGTTTCCTATGGGGAAACAGTTTCTAATTCTGCACCTAACACCCTAACATGAACCCCGAGTCTAAACACCCCTAACCTTACACATATTAACCCCTAATCTGCCGCCCCCCGCTATCACTGACCCCTGCATTTTATTATTAACCCCTAATCTGCCGCTCCGGACACCGCCGCAACCTTCATTATCCCTATGTACCCCTAATCTGCTGCCCCTAACATCGCTGACACCTACATAATATTTATTAACCCCTAATCTGCCCCCCCAATGTCGCCACTACCTAACTACACTTATTAACCCCTAATCTGCCGACCGGACCTCGCCGCTACTCTAATAAATGTATTAAACCCTAAAGCTAAGTCTAACCCTAACCCTAACACCCCCCTAAATTAAATATAATTTTAATCTAACTAAATAAATTAAATATTATTAACTAAAGTATTCCTATTTAAAACTAAATACTTACCTGTAAAATAAGCCCTAATATAGCTACAATATAACGAATAATCATATTGTAGCTATTTTAGGATTTATATTTATTTTACAGGCAACTTTGTATTTATTTTAACTAGGTACAATAGCTATTAAATAATTATTTACTATTTAATAGCTACCTAGTTAAAATAATAACAAAATTACCTGTAAAATAAATCCTAACCTAAGTTACAATTAAACCTAACACTACACTATCAATAAATTAATTAAATAAATTACCTACAATTACATACAATTAAATAAACTAAACTAAATTACAAAAAAAACAAAACACTAAATTACAAAAAATAAAAAAAGATTACAAGAGGTCTTGAAGATGGAGCCGCTCCTCGTCGGATGGATGAAAATAGAAGATGCCGCTTGGATGAAGATGTCTGCTGGTCCGGATGTCCTCTTCTGCCCGGATAGGATGAAGACTTCTGCCACTCCGGATGTCCTCTTTTGGTCCATCGGTGCCCGGCTGGGTGAACACGGCTCAAGGTAGGGTGATCTTCAGGGGGTAGTGTTAGGTTTATTTAAGGGGGGGTTGGGTAAGAGTAGGGGTATGTGGGTGGTGGGTTCTAATGTTGGGGGGGTTGTATTTTTTTTAAAGGCAAAAGAGCTGATTACTTTGGGGCATGCCCCGCAAAAAGCCCTTTTTAAGGGCTGGTAAAAGAGCTGGTTACTTTTTAATTTAGAATAGGGTAGGGACCTTTATTATTTTGGGGGGCTTTTTTATTTTATTAGGGGGCTTAGAGTAGGTGTAATTAGCCTAATATTCTTGTAATCTTTTTTTATTTTTTGTAATTTAGTGTTTGTTTTTGTAATTTAGTTTAGTTTATTTAATTGTATGTAATTGTAGGTAATTTATTTAATTAATTTATTGATAGTGTAGTGTTAGGTTTAATTGTAACTTAGGTTAGGATTTATTTTACAGGTAATTTTGTAATTATTTTAACTAGGTAGCTATTAAATAGTAAATAACTATTTAATAGCTATTGTACCTAGTTAAAATAAATACAAAGTTGCCTGTAAAATAAATATAAATCCTAAAATAGCTACAATATGATTATTCGTTATATTGTAGCTATATTAGGGTTTATTTAGCGGCGAGGTCCGGTCAGCAGATTAGGAGTTAATACTTGAAGTTAGGTGGCGGTGATGTTAGGGAGGGCAGATTAGGGATTAATAAAATTTATTATAGGGTTTGTGAGGCGGGAGTGCGGCGGTTTAGGGGTTAATACATTTATTAGAGTAGTGGCGTGGTCCGGTCGGCAGATTAGAGGTTAATAAGTGTAGTCAGGTAGCGGCAACGTTGGGGGGGGCAGATTAGGGGTTAATAAATATTATATAGGTGTCGGCGATGTTAGGGGCAGCAGATTAGGGGTTCATAGGGATAATGTAGGTGGCGGCGGTGTGCGGTCGGCAGATTAGGGGTTAAAAATATTTCTTATAGTGGCGGCGATGTGGGGGGACCTCGGTTTAGGGGTACATAGGTAGTTTATGGGTGTTAGTGTACTTTAGAGCACAGTAGTTAAGTGCTTTATAAACCGGCATTATCCCATAAAGCTCTTAACTACTGACTTTTTTTTGCGGCTGGAGTCTTATCGGTAGCGGGTCTACTGCTCACTTCAGCCAAGACTCTAAATACCGGCGTTAGGAAGATCCCATTGAAAAGATAGGATACGCAATTGGCGTAAGGGGATCTGCGGTATGGAAAAGTCGCGGCTTGAAAGTGAGCGTTAGACCTTTACCTACACGACTCTAAATACCAGCGCGCGGCCAAAAGCAGCGTTAGGAGCCCTTAGCGCTGCTTTTGACGGCTACTGCAGAACTCTAAATCTAGGCGTTTGTTTATAACATCATCCTGTGATACAATGAGCATAATGTAACCTGTATTGTTTTTTCTTTGTTTTTGTTTATGTGCATATTTCTGTACCATTTTCTCTTAAATAAAAGACAATTTTCAAAAATAAAACCTAAGCTAGCTACAATATAACTAGTAATAATCTAGCTGAATATACATATATACATACACACTAAGGCCTAGATTTGGAGTTTTGTCGGTAACGACCCGAAAAACTAACGCCGGCTTTTTTCTGGCCGCACCATAAAAATAACTCTGGTATCGAGAGTCCACATAAAGGCTGCGTTAGGCTCCAAAAAAGGAGCGTAGAGCATTTTTAACGCAGCTTCAACTCTCGATACCAGAGTTGCTTACGGACGCGGCCAGCCTCAAAAACGTGCTCGTGCATGATTCCCCCATAGGAAACAATGGGGCTGTTTGAGCTGAAAATAAACCAAACACCTGCAAAAAAGCCGCGTTCAGCTCCTAACGCAGCACCATTGTTTGCTATGCGGTAACCCTTCCTACGTCTGCACTTAACACTCTAACATGTACCCCGAGTCTAAACACCCCTAACCTTACACTTATTAACCCCTATTCTGCCGCCCCCGCTATCGCTGACCCCTGTATATTAGCCAATCAGATTGAGCTTGCATTCTATTGGCTGATTGGAACAGCCAATAGAATGCGAGCTCAATCTGATTGGCTGATCGGATCAGCTAATCGGATTGAACTTGATTCTGATTGGCTGATTCCATCAGCCAATCAGAATATTCCTACCTAAATTCCGATTGGCTGATAGAATCCTATCAGCCAATCGGAATTCGAGGGACGCCATCTTGGATGACGTCATTTAAAGGAACCGTCATTCGTCGTTCAGTCGTCGGCCAGGATGGATGTTCCGCGGTGGAGGTCTTCAGGATGCTGCCGCTTTGCTCCGGATGGATGCCGCTTGGATGAAGACTTCAATCGGATGGAAGACCTCTTCTGGCCCGCTTGGATGAAGACTTCAGCCGGATCATGGACCTCTTCAGCCCCCCGCTTGGGCTTGGATCAGGACATCGGAGGAGCTCTTCTGGACCGATCGGTGAACCTGATATGGTGAAGACAAGGTAGGATGATCTTCAGGGGCTTAGTGTTAGGTTTATTTAAGGGGGGTTTGGGTTAGATTAGGGGTATGTGGGTGGTGGGTTGTAATGTGGGGGGGGGTATTGTATGTTTTTTTTTTTTACAATCAAAAGAGCTGAATTTCTTGGGGCATGCCCCGCAAAGGGCCCTGTTCAGGGCTGGTAAGGTAAAAGAGCTTTGAACTTTAGTAATTTAGAATAGGGTAGGGCATTTTTTTATTTTGGGGGGCTTTGTTATTTTATTAGGGGGCTTAGAGTAGGTGTAATTAGTTTAAAATTGTTGTAATATTTTTCTTATGTTTGTAAATAATTTTTTATTTTTTGTAACTTAGTTCTTTTTTATTTTTTGTACTTTAGCTAGTTTATTTAATTGTATTTCTTTGTAGCAATTGTATTTAATTAATTTATTGATAGTGTAGTGTTAGGTTAATTGTAGGTAATTGTAGGTAGTTTATTTAATTAATTTATTGATAGTCTAGTGTTAGGTTTATTTGTAACTTAGGTTAGGATTTCTTTTACAGGTAAATTTGTAATTATTTTAACTATTTTAGCTATTAAATAGTTCTTAACTATTTAATATCTATTGTACCTGGTTAAAATAAATACAAAGTTACCTGTAAAATAAATATAAATCCTAAAATAGCTATAATATAATTATAATTTATATTGTAGCTATATTAGGATTTATTTTACAGGTAAGTATTTAGCTTTAAATTGGAATAATTTATTTAATAAGAGTTAATTAATTTCGTTAGATTTAAATTATATTTAACTTAGGGGGGTGTTAGTATTAGGGTTAGACTTAGCTTTAGGGGTTAATACATTTATTAGAATAGCGGCGAGATTCGGTCGGCAGATTAGGGGTTAATAATTGAAGTTAGGTGTCGGCGATGTTAGGGAGGGCAGATTAGGGGTTAATACTATTTATGATAGGGTTAGTGAGGCGGATTAGGGGTTAATAACTTTATTATAGTAGCGCTCAGGTCCGGTCGGCAGATTAGGGGTTAATAAGTGTAGGCAGGTGGAGGCGACGTTGTGGGGGGCAGATTAGGGGTTAATAAATATAATATAGGGGTCAGCGGTGTTAGGGGCAGCAGATTAGGGGTACATAAGGATAACGTAGGTGGCGGCGCTTTGCGGTCGGCAGATTAGGGGTTAATAAGTGTAGGCAGGTGGAGGCGACGTTGAGGGGGGCAGATTAGGGGTTAATAAATATAATACAGGGGTCGGCGGTGTTAGGGGCAGCAGATTAGGGGTACATAAGGATAACGTAGGTGGCGGTCGGCAGATTAGGGGTTAAAAAATTTTTTTCGAGTGTCGGCGATGTGGGGGGACCTCGGTTTAGGGGTACATAGGTAGTTTATGGGTGTTAGTGTACTTTAGAGTACAGTAGTTAAGAGCTTTAGAAACCGGCGTTAGCGGCTGGAGTTTTTCGTTAGATGTCTAACGCTCACTTCAGAAACGACTCTAAATACCGGAGTTAGAAAAATCCCATTGAAAAGATAGGATACGCAATTTACGTAAGGGGATCTGCGGTATGGAAAAGTCGCGGCTGGAAAGTGAGCGTTAGACCCTATTTTGAGTGACTCCAAATACCGGCGGTAGCCTAAAACCAGCGTTAGGAGCCTCTAACGCTGGTTTTCACAGCTAACGCCAAACTCTAAATCTAGGCCTAAGAGAAGCACACTCACAGGAACGAACAACTAGCTCAATACCATTGTTAGCCTGTTCTATGGCAATTTACCACCTGGGTGTAGCTTCTTTTAGCCCAGTAATGTTTTTTCACAGAGTAGAACTTTCCTGTAGTATATCAGTCTGATCCTGCCTATTACAGTCAGTCCAGCACCAAAATACAAGGCAATTCCTCTTTGAGCAAGGAACACAGCAACCCAAGACCAACGTTTCGGCCTTCATTGGGCCTCGTCAGTGAGGTGGAGCCATATTCCTCTAAGCACACTGAGCAAGGAGTCCATATAAATTATTTAGTGCATTTAAACATTTTCTTACTGAATTTTTATGTATCTTTAAACAAAAAAAACTCAATAATGTTGACTGGCATCATTATTAATCTTATATGATAGGATCTGGCAGTACCTGAATAATTATTTTGGACTGGTGTCTGTTTAGATAAATAAGTAAATAAATAAGTAAATAAAGATAGACAGATATATAGATAGAGAGACAGACAGACAGATGGATACTTTAATACTTTATTTAGTTACTAGGCTATGTTGCCATGGTAATGACCACACCATCACTTTGTAGCTGAGCCTGGCCAGATGGTCTTTTCCAAAGGTCTATTTTATTCATCTAGACTCTAGATTCTAGAGGACGTTGACAAAGGTTTTACCAGCAGAGCTCCCAGCTGTCCAACATTTGAAGGATGTTCCACGTTTAAAAGTTCTGTTCTGCTGCTCATCTCGCCACTTTACTCAGTTTTTTTTTATGTCCCAACTTTTGTAAATGAAACAGAGGACGACTTAGACCTCAAGACTGTGAGGTGAGAAAGACCCACTGCTGCTTTGTGAGTGGAGAAGTAACCTGAAGGTCTGGCTGAGGATATGTGGTAGGTGAGGCTGAGAAACATGTTGTAGGTGAGGCTGAGAAACATGTGGTAGGGGAGGCTGAGGATATGTGGTAGGTGAGGCTGAGGATCTGTGGTAGGTGAGGCTGAGGATATGTGTTAGGTGATGCTGAGGATATGTGGTAGGTGAGGCTGAGAAACATGTGGTAGGTGAGGCTGAGAAACATGTGGTAGGTGAGGCTGAGGATATGTGGTAGGTGAGGCTGAGGATATGCGGTAGGTGTGGCTGAGAATATGTGGTAGGTGAGGCTGAGGATATGTGGTAGGTGAGGCTGAGGATATGTGGAGGAGTCAGGCTAGTTATGGGCAGAGTCTAGACGGCCATAGGCGAACCCAAGCAGTCCCTGATTTTTGTTCTGGAAGCAGGATGTTTGCCCTAAAGGAGAAGAACTTGGAAGCAACCCAAGGGGGGAGTCGGGTTGGGTCTGGGGGTTTGAGGAAGGTATAGCCAGGTGAGAGCACACTGTGGGAAGGTCAGATATTGGGAGCTTTGCACTTGACTCTACTTGCCCAAGACCAGCCCAACTCCACTCTTGGGTTGCTGAGACTCTCTCACATCCGAATCCCAAAAGAAATGATAACGGGCACAAACGATTAACCCCAAAAACATATTAATAAGCAATGAGATGATATTATAAAACAGTATCATTATTAGAGAGCAGAATTTGATTTATAACATGTGATTAATGTTTTGTTTGATCAAATAATGTACTTAAAGGGACGTCAAAGTCAATCTGTTTATGCATTGTATCTATAAAACAACCAAATCTCCATAATATTTATATTAAAGATTTGAGACCTTGCTTAGTGTGCGGGATTAGCCTGAGTGGCTCAGGGGGAGCCTTAGGACTTCATCAATAATAATTTTTTCATTCCTTTAACGGGACAGTAAAGTTAAAATTAAACTTTAATGATTCAGACTGAGCATATGATTTTAAACAACTCTTCGGTTTACTTCTTTTAACATATTTGCTTACATTTATTGGTATCCTTTGTTGAAAAGTTAACCTAGTTAGACTCAGGGTCAGCAATGCACTACTGGGAGCTAGCAGAATACATCAGGTGAGCCAATGACAAGTGGCATATATGTGCAGCTACCAATAACTATATATGTGCATTGCTGCTCTTGAGCCTACAAAGGTTTATTCTTCAACAAATGACACCAACAAAATGAAGTAAATCTGTTAAAGGAAGTAACATGGAAAAGCATTTGCTTTGTCTGAATCATAAAGGAGTCATTTTAACTTTGCTGTTCCTAATCATTTTTTTGGTAGAACAAATGTTTCCTTGATATTAGTTCTTTCACTTAAAGGGATAGAAAGGTCAAAATGAAAAAGTGCATGGGTGCATGTCAATGTCAAATAGAAGCATTTTACTTCCATTCGCAATAATGCTTCTAGTAAAAGTCATTACTGTTTTTCTGTGCATATGCACATATCCTGTGAGCGCTCGTGCACCAGCAGGCAAACACCACACCCTCTCAGCGAGTCAATGGCGGATTGTGTAACACAAATGACATCTTCACAGAAGCAATACAACAATCTTCAGCAATCTGAGCTTGAATACTGGTGTACAGGATATGTGCGTATGGCGCAGGAAAACAGTAATAACAGTGACAAATGGAAGTATATTGCAACAATGCTTCTATTGCAAATTGAAACACATTTATGCACATTTCAATGCTGACCTTTCTTTTCCTTTAAATGTCTCTAGAGAACGTGTGTAGCAGTTTTTACAATTCAATGTCACATTTGTCTAAATTAAATATCATGTGTTATGTTTCATTTAAAAGCAGCAAATTTGAAATATTGAACATAACATTCATATGTTGATTCTTTTTGTTATGTTTTATGTTTGCCGTGTTGTACAGCACAACACGTTTTATGGGAACAGATTACAAAGTAAAAGTTGCAGTCATGTGACCCATAACAGCCTCACAAATTAATGAGTCTTATCACTCACTTAAGATTTATCATTCTTGTTAGAGAAATTAGGACTCTAACGCAGAACAGCTGTTCCTGTGACCTACAATATCGGCCACCCAGCCAAGATGTGATCAGTTATATTCATGCTGAAAAGCTTACAAGACTGCCAAACAGAACAGATAATCCAGCGCTGCAGAGTTATCAAGTTTGTATAACTGTATCATGTTTGGGTCATATTTCCAGATACCTAAAGTGATGGTAAACGTAACATGTTTTAAAATCAGGTTCGGAATCAAAGCAATATTTTAGAAGGACTGTAATTGATCACTTCTAAAGAAAATGTGCTGTAACTTAATTATTCACACAATTATTTTTTGTAGCTGCAGTGCTGATTAGAGAACAGTCATAACCGTTAGCTTACAAGAAAATGATTTTTTTGAAGTGGGTGACCCAAGTGAGGGGTATTTGAATGGCACGGCTAGATTAAAAAGTAAGTTACAGTGCATCTTCATTAGAAGTGATCAATTAAAGTCTAAAATGTTGTTTAGATTCCGGACCGGATTTTTAAACATGTAAAGTTTACCGTCACTTTAATTGTGTCCAGGGGTTCTAACATAATTAATAACAAGTATCTCTCTAATTCTCTGTCTCTGTGTCCTCTTGTGGTTCTTGGCCTCTCTATCTTTCTCTCCCTCATTCTTACACTTTCGCTCCCTCTCTCTTTCTGTTTCTTAATTCCCTTTTTCTCTTTCCCTCCCTCCCTCTCTCTTCACGTCATCTCTGTAATGGTTTCTATCATAACAATTGTTTTATCTTCTAAACTACAGAGCAGACACAAAACTGCAACGTCTAACTTGCTCAACATTTCTCTGCCTCTTTCTTTTTTTTCCTCCATCTCTCTCCCTATTTGTCTCAGTTTCTCTTTCTACCTCTCTCTCCCCTTTCTCTCTTATGATCTCTCTCTTTCTCTCTCTCACACTATATTTTCTCTCTTGCTCTATTCTACTTTCTCTCCCTCTGTTACTCTTTCTTTTTAATTTTTTACTTTGTTCTACATTTCTCTTCCTCCCGCTCTCTTTCTCTTTATTTTCTCTCCCTGTCTCTCCCTTTCTATTGCCCTTTCTATTTTTCATTCTTTGTATTTCTCTCTCTTATTTTTTCTCTCGTTTTCTCTCTGTCTGCCTTTCTCTACCTTTCTCCCTGTCTCATACTCCTACTTTTACTCTCTCCCCCTCTTCCTTGTTTCTCCCTTTGCTTTTCCATCCTCTCAAAAAAAAAAATTACAAAAAAAGCAATAATTGAATTACAATTATGATTTCAAATTAACGGTAAGATGTTGATGAGTACATATTGGATGCACCAAGGGGTTGGTTGATGAAGTACAATACAAGAATGTCTGGGATATTTTTGTCCATCCTAAGAACTAATTGTTTACACATATCCAATAGGAAACGTGGACAGACATAATGGACCAGTTGTATCGTGCAAACATTTTTTTAGAGCTGTAATAACATGTCGGAAATGTCTTCACAGGAATCCATACGATATACAACCAGGACATGTGGCAATAAAGAGAGAAAAAACTGCCTTTGAACTTCCAAATGAAACCCATGGACTGTGTAGTTTCAGGGCATGTTAGTCCCTTGACTAATCATCTAGCAAGTAGAAATGATACAACCAATCAGAGAAAGTATTTGATTATCAATTTATTTATAAGGCAATGCATGTTTGTACCAAATTGTTACTGCACATGTACAGAGCACTTCAGTCCGTGTTTGGAAGGATCAAGAGCCATTGTTCTATAAGAACTGAGCTCAACTGTCATGGTCCCTATTGTTAGATTGGGATCCACCTGCTGCTACAAAACTTTTATTCAAACACATCTCCCAGAATGCAATGTATGGCAAAGAGAAGAGTGTTTAAGGGATGTATTGAACCTCTATTATCCTCCATGAAGTGTGTCCATTGTATTTTAAACTTACAATATACATAATGTCTTAAATGTTTTGTGGACTCCAAATATCTGGAAACATGCAAGCAATAAAAAAAATCAAAAAAATCTGAGGAGCCATATTTAGGCCTCAGTCAGTAATGAGGGATGCCTGAAATACTAGGAACAATCAGAACTTCTGATCAGTGCTCCTCTAAACAGACAGCATGGATGCTCACAAAGAACTTACCAAAACATGATTTTCCAATTATATATTTGCTTGTTTTGTTTGTTTACACTCATGCTGTAAGACAACATGCTCAACTGACTAACATTGTAGTTGTTAAACCATTTGTAACAAACAGCAAACCACTTTCCTGTCCGAGCACGCATGCTCTCAGTGTCGGGAGGAGTTCTGTTATTTCAAAATGAAACATGCTAGAATCAATGGCTAAGAGGCCCAGCTCACCACAAGCCCTTACTAGAGGATGGGACATAAACACAGTGTTCAAACAAAGGCCAGGGATAAGAGAGCAATGATACTATACTTAGTAGCTTAACTCAATCTAGTACTTTAATCAGCTACTACAAAACAAGTACTAGAAAGTAACTGCACGTTTTTAAATGTAAATATCAAAGAAAGACATACCTTGTAAAAGTTTAGTCTTGCTAGCCAGAGAATATACAGTTGCATATGATACTTAAATGCAGATCTTCAGATAGTAGAGGAATCCAGAGCTAAGGTAATCTAAGTCAGAAAGTCCACGTCAATGTCTCACAGGAAAAAAAGCAGCACACAATCATTTAACAAATGCAGAGTCCAGAAACAAGCTAAAGTCATAAACCAAGTCAGGGGAAACAGAAGTCAAACCAGTATATATACAGGGAGTGCAGAATTATTAGGCAAGTTGTATTTTTGAGGATTAATTTTATTATTGAACAACAACCATGTTCTCAATGAAGCCAAAAAACTCATTAATATCAAAGCTGAATAGTTTTGGAAGTAGTTTTTAGTTTGTTTTTAGTTATAGCTATTTTAGGGGGATATCTGTGTGTGCAGGTGACTATTACTGTGCATAATTATTAGGCAACTTAACAAAAAACAAATATATACCCATTTCAATTATTTATTTTTACCAGTGAAACCAATATAACATCTCAACATTCACAAATATACATTTCTGACATTCAAAAACAAAACAAAAACAAATCAGTGACCAATATAGCCACCTTTCTTTGCAAGGACACTCAAAAGCCTGCCATCCATGGATTCTGTCAGTGTTTTGATCTGTTCACCATCAACATTGCGTGCAGCAGCAACCACAGCCTCCCAGACACTGTTCAGAGAGGTGTACTGTTTTCCCTCCTTGTAAATCTCACATTTGATGATGGACCACAGGTTCTCAATGGGGTTCAGATCAGGTGAACAAGGAGGCCATGTCATTAGATTTTCTTCTTTTATACCCTTTCTTGCCAGCCATGCTGTGGAGTACTTGGACGCGTGTGATGGAGCATTGTCCTGCATGAAAATCATGTTTTTCTTGAAGGATGCAGACTTCTTCCTGTACCACTGCTTGAAGAAGGTGTCTTCCAGAAACTGGCAGTAGGACTGGGAGTTGAGCTTGACTCCATCCTCAACCCGAAAAGGCCCCACAAGCTCATCTTTGATGATACCAGCCCAAACCAGTACTCCACCTCCACCTTGCTGGCGTCTGAGTCGGACTGGAGCTCTCTGCCCTTTACCAATCCAGCCACGGGCCCATCCATCTGGCCCATCAAGACTCACTCTCATTTCATCAGTCCATAAAACCTTAGAAAAATCAGTCTTGAGATATTTCTTGGCCCAGTCTTGACGTTTCAGCTTGTGTGTCTTGTTCAGTGGTGGTCGTCTTTCAGCCTTTCTTACCTTGGCCATGTCTCTGAGTATTGCACACCTTGTGCTTTTGGGCACTCCAGTGATGTTGCAGCTCTGAAATATGGCCAAACTGGTGGCAAGTGGCATCTTGGCAGCTGCACGCTTGACTTTTCTCAGTTCATGGGCAGTTATTTTGCGCCTTGGTTTTTCCACACGCTTCTTGCGACCCTGTTGACTATTTTGAATGAAACGCTTGATTGTTCGATGATCACGCTTCAGAAGCTTTGCAATTTTAAGAGTGCTGCATCCCTCTGCAAGATATCTCACTATTTTTGACTTTTCTGAGCCTGTCAAGTCCTTCTTTTGACCCATTTTGCCAAAGGAAAGGAAGTTGCCTAATAATTATGCACACCTGATATAGGGTGTTGATGTCATTAGACCACACCCCTTCTCATTACAGAGATGCACATCACCTAATATGCTTAATTGGTAGTCGGCTTTCGAGCCTATACAGCTTGGAGTAAGACAACATGCATAAAGAGGATGATGTGGTCAAAATACTCATTTGCCTAATAATTCTGCACACAGTGTATAGCAATTGTCAGAATAAGAGGAGTTAACTTAATACACAAGCACAAGTAAAAAAACGGAATCCAGAGGTGGGATGAGAGCAAGTGAAAAGGCAACAATCGTATTCAGTATCAGCACTGGCAAAGATTAAAAGTTCAAATATTTATTGAAGAGTGTAAAAAACTTACAACTCACTGTACACAAAAAGTGGAGTGTAGGGATTACGGAACACAGACGTTGTGACGCTTTCTCAAAGACAGTGTCAGATGACGTAGGCTGTGTTCCGTAATCCCTACACTCCTCTTTTTGTGTCCAGTGAATTGTACGTTTTTAACGCTCTTCAATAAACATTTAAACTTTTAATCTTTACTAGTGCTGATACTAAATACGATTGTTGCCTTTTACACTTGCTCTCATCCCACCTCTGGATTCCGTTTTTTCCTTGTGTTTTTTATACGCCGCTGGACTGTCTGAAGCGGCTGGCGTTTTTTGCGGTTTGTGAAACAATAGCCGGGGTATCCTCTAGAAGTGGGTCGTATTCGGACTGTGTTCTATTAGAGTCTCACTTTTCTCTGTGTTGGTTAATACACAAGCACCGCATGCTAAAAGAGAGTTTATAAAGACTAGTACTATTAGGGCCTAGCTGATCTTCTACGTCTCCTTAAAGATTTAGTAAGTCTTACTGAATCAGGAACAGTAATCACTCTCCTAGCTAATTGCCCGTCAGGACACTGTTATTCAAAACTACTTGAACAGTTTTTGTGTACTGTAAAAAAATAACTACATTAAGCTTCTGATTATCAATAATAAAGAAAAAGCTTTAATTAGTGGGACTTGAAGGAAGGAAGGGGGTTTTATCCCAGTTTTGCATAGTTCAAAGGATCATGGGTGAGTGAGAAAGGCTCAGAGAGTTAAAAGAGGTAGGGGTAAACAGAAATGGCTTGAATTTCAGGACCTGGACAAGAAGTAGAAGCTTCTGCCATTAACTTCTGATAAACTGTGGTGGGTACTTTCTCTATGTTTGGAAGAGTGTGATATTTATGAGGGATGCCTCTCTCACTTTATCCACAATTTTCAGTCTGGAGCCTGTCACTTGGGGCCTGATGATAAATGCTTGGAGAGAAATTATAGTGCAGACTTCACAGGGGGAGGAGCTTCAGAAAGTGGGAGCGACAGGGAAGTCTCTGAGCAGAACAGGAGAATTCCCAGGCTATGCTTGAATCTCTCTCACAAGTCTTGTGAAATGCTGTTAGTATTTTACACAAGCTGGTCTCACTGAATTATCTCACCAGCAGTTTGCTCAAAAATCGCAATACACTTATTAAACTGACAGAAAAGTAATATATACTAAATTAAAGGCAAAAGCAAATTCAATTGCAGTGAAAAAAATGTCAGTTTTATTTGTAGTTGATACAAACTGATCCTTTATATCAGTCCTGGGTGTTCTCCTGTTAACTTCCATCTCCCAAGCTGAAATTCTGTATACCATTACTTTCTATGCAAGCATCTCTCATTTCTCTGTCACTTCCACTAACCTCGGACAACATTTAATCTTTGCTACTTGACAGATTAGACAATACCAATAACTATCAAATATTAGTTGGCACAAATGTATTTATTAATCATTACATGCAAGTATGACAAATCATACAATACCTCAAAATGTAGAAAGTATCCCGTAACAATTTTCAGCTAAGTTCTTACAGAATGTATACCAATCTTAGACCAATCAGCTTGTTCTATGCCATAATTGTAAAAGGCTAAATCTATATTTTAGTTTTCTAATAAGACTTTCACTAATCTGCATGAAGATATATATATATATATATATATATATATATATATATATATATATATGTGTGTCCTTGAAGGAATGAAAATGACCTAATCAGTGTTACCACTCCGGGATCCCAGGATGCACACAGTCCCACACGTTGTATCTCTTAGGATTCGGAAAAGGAAATGTCCAAATGTTCCCAAAGATAGTCTTGTCATTAGAAAACTATAGTGGCCGCTCTTCTCAAAAGCATTCACAAGATGATCTAAGACAAAGAGGAATAAAAAGAAGGTGCCTCTTGGTGCAATAAAATTTCACAATGTAGAATTCTTTCCTCTATGTGGCAAATAATATACTCACAAGTGGAGCAGCACCAAACGTGCTGATTGAAGCAGACTGAGATCTCACAGTGTCTCAGCTCACTGACCCAGGGTGTGGAGTCTGCTACTCCCAGCTGGGCTCAATTAGCCTCATGGGAATAATGATGTGAACACAAATGGTTTTAAACAAATAAAACACTATTTATTAAAACGTGTTAAAATCGTATAGAGCTGATAAGCATATCTAGCTCTTAAAACAGGTACGCAACGCGTTTCTCAGTCCTTGCTGGCTGTTTCCTCAGGCATAATCTGTTAGCCAATCAAAATGTATCCAACTAACACACCCCTTTTTTCATTAACTCCTTTGGTACTGCCTAAAACATGTATATTTATATCACCAAACATACATTAATCAAACTATTCCAAAAACTATATATAAAAAAAAATGAATATAAGCATTAGATAAATTGCATAAATTCAAAAACCATATAAACAATTTATATAAACATTATATAGATCACCTACTTGTTGCAACAAGCCATATAAAACATTCATACCAGCATTATATAAATCGCATATTTGTTGCAACAAGCCATATAAAAAGGCTATATAAGCAATATATTGATTACATATTAATTGCAACATAGCAATTCCTATATGTATCCAAATGTGGTCAATACCTGATAATAATCGCAAATTGCAAAAAACGTTTGACAGGAAACATAGGTTTGTGTACACATTTGAATAAATCCTAACTTATAAAAAAGTTTGACAGGAAACATAAGTTTGTGCACACATTTAAATAAATCCTAAATAACAATAAAGTTTGACAGGAAACATAAGTTTGTGCACACATTTGAATAAATCCTAAATTACAAAAAAGTTTGACAGGAAACATAAGTTTGTGCACACATTTAAATAAATCCTAAATAAAAATAAAGTTTGACAGGAAACATAACTTTGTGCACACATTTAAATAAATCCTAAATAACAATAAAGTTTGACAGGAAACATAAGTTTGTGCACACATTTGAATAAATCCTAAATTACAAAAAAGTTTGACAGGGAACATAAGTTTGTGCACACATTTAAATAAATCCTTAATAACAATAAAGTTTGACAGGAAACTTAAGTTTGTGCACACATTTGAATAAATCCTATATTCAATCACTTGTCTATTAAGCCAAGAAATCTCATAGCGTGACCGGAAACATACGTTTGTGCACACATTTGAATAAATCCTAAATTACAAAAAGTTTGACAGGAAACATAAGTTTGTGCACTCATTTAAATAAATCCTAAATAAAAATAAAGTTTGACAGGAAACATAAGTTTGTGCACACATTTAAATAAATCTTAAATAACAATAAAGTTTGACAGGAAACACAAATGTGTGCACACATTTGAATAAATCCTATTAAAAAAAAACCTGTGGTTATAGACTTAGGGAATGAACAAAAATAATCCTATGGGGAATGTCACTATGGGTAAATTAGTGTCTTTCAATTTAAGATAACTAGACGTAAGATCTAAGAGGTTATAGTTTTAAATTAAAAACTAATGGGAAGGTAAAAACTGATACAATTCCATGAGACAGGAAACATAAGTTTGTGCACACATTTGAATAAATCCTAAATTACAAAAAAGTTTGACAGGAAACATATGTACTATTGTATAGTGTCTTAGTACCATCTTTGTATCTAAATTTCCATAATATATTCAAGACTGAATATATGGTGATCCAAGTGCACACTATCGCTTAGATTTAGAGTTCTGCATTAGCCGTCAAAAGCAGCGTTAAGGGCTCCTAACGCTGCTTTTGGCCGCCCGCTGGTATTTAGAGTCAGCCAGGAAAGGGTCTAACGCTCACTTCCCTACCACGATTCCAGGCTACCGCAGATCCCCTTATGCCAATTGCGTATCCTATCTTTTCAATGGGATCTGCCTAACGCTGGTATTTGGAGTCTTTGGAGAAGTGAGCGGTAGACCCTCTACCGACAAGACTCCAGCCGCAGAAAAAAGTCAGTAGTTAAGAGCTTTATGGGCTAACACGTGAATATAAAGCTCTTAACTACTGTGCTATAAAGTACACTAACACCCATAAACTACCTATGTACCCCTAAACCAAGGCCCCCCACATCTCCGCCACTCTAATACATTTTTTTAACCCCTAATCTGCCGACCGGCCATCGCCGCCACCTATGTTATACTTATGAACCCCTAATCTGCTGCCCCTAACATCACCGACCCCTATATTATGTTTATTAACCCCTAATCTGCCCCCCCACGTCACCGCTACCTAACTACACTTATTAACCACTAATCTGCCGACCGGACCTCGCAGCCACTATAATAAATGTATTAACCCCTAAACCGCCACACTCCCGCCTCGCAAACACTAGAATAAATTTGATTAACCCCTAATCTGCCCTCCCTAACATCGCCACCACCTACCTACAATTATTAACCCTAATCTCCCGTCCGCACCATCGCCGCTACTATAATAAAGTTATTAACTCCTAAACATAACTCTAACCCTAACACCCCCTAACATAAATATAATTTATATTAAACAAAATAATATTCCTAAAATTAACTAAATTATTCCTATTTAAAAATAAATACTTACCTATAAAATAAACCCTAATATAGCTACAATATAATTAAAAATTACATTGTAGCTATTTTAGGATTTATATTTATTTTACAGGCAACTTTGTATTTATTTTAACTAGGTACAAAAGCTATTAAATAGTTAATAACTATTTAATAGCTACATAGTTAAAATAAATTCAAAATTACCTGTAAAATAAATCCTTACAATTAAACCTAACACTACACTATCATTAAATTAATTAAATAAATTACCTACAATTAAATACAATTAAATAAACTATTCTATAATACAAAAAAACAAACACTAAATTACAAAAAATAAAAAAGAATTGCAAGCAGTTTAAACTAATTACACCTAATCTAAGCCTCCTAATAAAATAAAAAAGCCCCCCAAAATAAAAAATTCCCTACCCTATTCTAAAATACAAAAGTAATCAGCTCTTTTACCAGCCCTTAAAAGGGCTTTTTGCGGGGCATGCCCCAAAGTAATCAGCTCTTTTGCCTGTAAAAAAAAATACAACCCCCCCAACATTAAAACCCACCACCCACATACCCCTACTCTAACCCACCCAAACCCCCTTAAATAAACCTAACACTACCCCCCTGAAGATCTCCCTACCTTGAGTCATCTTCACCCAGCTGGGCCGAAGTCTTCATCCGATGGGGCAGTAGAGGACATCCAGACCGGCAGAAGTCTTCATCCTATCTGGGCAGAAGAGAACATCCGGACCGGCAGACATCTTCATCCAAGTGGCATCTTCTATCTTCATCCATCCGGAGCGGAGCCATCTTCTTCCCAGCCAACGCGGATCCATCCTCTTCAACCAACGCCTACTCGCCGAATGAAGGTTCCTTTAAATGACGTCATCAAAGATGGCGTCCCTCGAATTCTGATTGGCTGATAGGATTCTATCAGCCAGTCGGAATTAAGGTAGGAAAAATCTGATTGGCTGATTCAATCAGCCAATCAGATTGAGCTCACATTCTATTGGCTGTTCCGATCAGCCAATAGAATGCAAGCTCAATCTGATTGGCTGATTGGATCAGCCAATCGGATTGAACTTGAATCTGATTGGCTGATTGAATCAGCCAATCAGATTTTTCCTACCTTAATTCCAATTGGCTGATAGAATCCTATCAGCCAATTGGAATTCGAGGGACACCATCTTGGATGACGTCATTTAAAGTAGGCGTCGGTTGAAGAGGATGGATCTGCGTCGGCTGGGAAAAAGATGGCTCCGCTCCAGATGGATGAAGATAGAAGATGCCGCATGGATGAAGATGTCTGCCGGTCCGGATGTCCTCTTCTGCCCGGATAGGATGAAGACTTCCGCCGGTCTGGATGTCCTTTTCTGCCCCATCGGATGAAGACTTCGGCCTGGCTGGGTGAAGACGACTCAAGGTAGGGAGATCTTCAGGGGGGTAGTGTTAGGTTTATTTAAGGGGGTTTGGGTGGGTTAGATTAGGGGTATGTGGGTGGTGGATTTTAATGTTGGGGGGGTTGTATTTTTTTTACAGGCAAAAGAGCTGATTACTTTGGGGCATGCCCCGCAAAAAGCCCTTTTAAGAGCTGGTAAAAGAGCTGATTAATTTTGTATTTTAGAATAGGGTAGGGAATTTTTTATTTTGGGGGGCTTTTTTATTTTATTAGGGGGCTTAGATTAGGTGTAATTAGTTTAAACTGCTGGTAATTCTTTTTTATTTTTTGTAATTTAGTGGGGGTTTTTTTGTATTATAGAATAGTTTATTTAATTGTAGGTAATTGTAGGTAATTTATTTAATTAATTTAATGATAGTGTAGTGTTAGGTTTAATTGTAACTTAGGTTAGGATTTATTTTACAGGTAATTTTGTATTTATTTTAACTAAGTAGCTATTAAATAGATATTAACTATTTAATAGCTATTGTACCTAGTTAAAATAAATACAAAGTTGCCTGTAAAATAAATATAAATCATAAAATAGCTACAATGTAATTATTAATTATATTGTAGCTATATTAGGGTTTATTTTATAGGTAAGTATTTAGTTTTAAATAGGAATAATTTAGTTAATTTAGGAATATTATTTTGTTTAATATAAATTATATTTATGTTAGAGGGGTGTTAGGGTTAGGGTTAGAGTTATGTTTAGGGGTTAATAACTTTATTATAGTAGCGGCGACGGTGCGGGTGGGAGATTAGGGGTTAATAATTGTAGGTAGGTGGCGGCGATGTTAGGGAGGGCAGATTAGGGGTTAATCAAATTCATTCTAGTGTTTGCGAGGTGGGAGTGCGGCGGTTTAGGGGTTAATACATTTATTATAGTGGCGGCGAGGTCCGGTTGGCAGATTAGGGGTTAATAAGTGTAGGTAAGGTAGCGGCGACGTTGGGGGGGGAGATTAGGGGTTAATAAATATAATATAGGGGTCGGCGATGTTAGGAGCAGCAGATTAGGGGTTCATAGGGATAATGTAGGTTGCGGCGGTGTCCGGAGCGGAAGATTAGGGGTTAATAATAATATGCAGGGGTCAGCGATAGCGGGGGCGGCAGATTAGAGGTTAATAAGTGTAAGATTAGGGGTGTTTAGACTCGGGGTTTATGTTAGGGTGTAAGGTGCAGACTTAGAAAGTGTTTCCCCATAGGAAACAATGGGGCTGCGTTAGGAGCTGAACGCTGTTTTTTTGCAGGTGTTAGTTTTTTTCAGCCAGCTCAGCCCCATTGTTTCCTATGGGTATATCGTGCACGAGCACGTTTTCCCAGCTTACCGCTACCGTAAGCAACGCTGGTATTGAGAGTTGAAGTGGAGCTAAGTTAGGCTCAACGCACCCTTTTTTGAGCCTAACGCAGCCCCTCAGACAAATCTAAATACCAGCATTGTTGGAAAGGTGCGTTGGGAAAAAAAGCAGCGTTAGCTACGCGGGTCTTTACCAACAAAACTCTAAATCTAGCCGTATGGAATTTATCTGACTCTATAGCTCACATTATAAAAAAAGCATATCACCATAACCAATGATGCACCTATTGGGTTACCCTAGGTTCTTTTTCCTCAAAATGGGGACATATCTATATTCTCGTTGAGGCCGCCAGGGAACAAAGTGCCTATTTTATAGATCCAATATGTTTCACGTTGAAAGAGCTTCTGAAATCTATTATAACATCCCATTGGGGATATGCTTTCTGAAGGGGTAATTTTGAAATTAGAGCTAGTGACGTTATGCAGTGGGGTATGATGTCTAGATACACTATGTTGTAATGATTTTTTTATAACATTCCGATAATGTTCGCCCCATCTTACTCTGACTTTTCTAGTCATTCTACCCAAATACTGGATCTCACAGGAACAAGATAGAAAATATATAACATAACTGGTGCCTCAAATGAGCCTACTCTTTATGTTGAAGGTCTCCCCTGTTTCATGTGAGATAACAGATGTGGCACCATGGGTGACAAATTTACACATTGCAGCGTTTGACTCCACATCTAAAAGAGCAAACTCTCAATGTTCTACTTTTTCTATTGGAATTATTGTGTACAAGTTTCCTTGTATTCATTACTACTTTGCTAGGGGGCAGTCCTTGCTTAATGGTGGGTGCCCTTTTGAAAACCATTTTTGGTTTTGCCTCTAATATCTGTTTTAGTATAGGATCTCTTTGCAACAGGGTCCAATGTTTGTTGATAACTTTTTTAATGGCCTAACTAATATACACCTAGATTACGAGTTTTGTGTTCGTGTTTTAACGCTGAAAAAATTTAAATCAGCCAATAGGAATTAGAGCTGATAAAATTATATTGGCTGTTCAAATCAGCCAATAGGATTTAAGCAGCTCTTATTCCTATTGGCTGATTCGAATCAGCCAATAGGAATGATAGCTGCTTAAATCCTATTGGCTGATTTTAACAGCCAATAGGATTTTTGCAGCCCTAATTCCTTTTGGCTGATTTACATTTTTCAGCCAATAGGAATGCAATGGTACCCCCAGTATAAAAGGGGTACCTTGCATTTGAATCCTCAGTGTGCGGCCGATCGCATGAAGAGGACCTCCACGTCGGATCGATGGACCTCCGCCTGGACCTCCGCCTTGGACCTCTGCCTGGACCTCCGCATTGGACCTTCGCCTTGACCTCCGCGCATTGACCGCTCTGCCTCTGCAGGGATGAAGAAGATGCCGGTCCCTTGATGAATGAAGATGGAGCCGCCTGGATGAAGATGGATGAAGATGGAGCCCCTTTTTTAAGATTGTTCAAGCCGGACTGTGAGTACCTAAAGAGGGGTTTTTGTTAGGTTTTTTTAAGGTTATTTTGGGTGGGTTTCTGTTTTAGATTAGGGTTTGGGCTTGTCTTAAAAGAACTGAATGCCCTTTTAAGGGCGAGAAAAAGAGGTGTATGCCCCTTTAAGGGCAATGCCCATACAAATGCCATTTTCCGGGCAATGGGTAGATTAGGTTTTATTAGTTAGGTTTTTTTATTTTGTTGGTTTGGGGGGGGGTGGGGGTTTGTAATGTTAGGGGGTGTTTGTTTTTATTTTTTAGAAAAGAGCTGATTTCTTTAGGGCAATGCCCTACAAAAGGCCCTTTTAAGGGCTATTGGTAGTTTATTATAGATTAGGGTTCTTTTATTTTGGGGTGTTTTTTTAAAAAAATGGGGTATTAGAATAGGAATAATTTTTATTATTTTGAATAATTAATTTGTTATTTTGTGTAATGTTTTTTTTGTTTTTAGAATAGCCATTTTTTTTTATTTTTAACCCCTTAATGACCACAGCACTTTTCCATTTTCTGTCCGTTTGGGACCAAGGCTATTTTTACATTTTTGCGGTGTTTGTGTTTAGCTGTAATTTTCCTCTTACTCATTTACTGTACCCACACATATTATATACCATTTTTCTCGCCATTAAATGGACTTTCAAAATATACCATTATTTTCATCATATCTTATAATTTACTATAAAAAATATTATAAAATATGAGGAAAAAATTGAAAAAAACACACTTTTTCTAACTTTGACCCCCAAAATCTGTTACATATCTACAACCACCAAAAAACACCCATGCTAAATAGTTTCTAAATTTTGTCCTGAGTTTAGAAATACCCAATGTTTACATGTTCTTTACTTTTTTTGCAAGTTATAGGGCTATAAGTACAAGTAGCACTTTGCCATTTCCAAACCACTTTTTTTCAAAATTAGCGCTAGTTACATTGGGATACTAATATCTTTCAGGAATCTCTGAATATCCATTGACATGTATATATTTTTTTTTAGAAGACATCCCAAAGTATTGATCTAGGCCCATTTTGGTATATTTCATGGCACCATTTCACCGCCGAATGCGATCAAATAAAAAAATTATTTTACTTTTTCACAAATTCTTTCACAAACTTTAGGTTTCTCACTGAAATTATTTACAAACAACTCATGAAATTATGGAATAAATGGTTGTAAATGCTTCTCTGGGATCCCCTTTGTTCATAAATAGCAGACATATATGGCTTTGGCTTTGCTTTTTGGTAATTAGAAGGCTGCTAAATGCCACTGCGCACCAACCGTGTATTATGCCCAGCAGTGAATGGGTTAATTAGGGAGCATGTAGGGAGCTTCTAGGGTTAATTTTAGCTCTAGTGTAGTGTAGTAGACAACCCCAAGTATTGATCTAGGCCCATTTTGGTATATTTCATGCCACCATTTCACCGCCAAAAGCAATCAAATAAAAAAAAATTGTTCACTTTTTCAAACTTTAGGTTTTTCACTAAAATTATTTACAAACAGCTTGTGCAATTATGGCACAAATGGTTTTAAATGCTTCTCTGGGATCCCCTTTGTTCATAAATAGCAGACATATATGGCTTTGGCGTTGCTTTTTGGTAATTATAAGGCCGCTAAATGCTGCTGCGCATCACATGTGTATTATGGCCAGCAGTGAAGGGGTTAATTAGGTAGTTTGTAGGGAGCTTGCAGGGTTAATTTTAGCTTTAGTGTAGAGATCAGACTCCCACCTGACACATCCCACCCCCTGATCCCTCCCAAACAGCACTCTTCCCTCCCCCACCCCACAATTGTCCCCGCCATCTTAAGTACTGGCAGAAAGTCTGCCAGTACTAAAATAAAAGGTATAAAAAAAAAAAAAATATTTTTTTTAAGCATATTTACATATGCTGCTATGTAGGGTCCCCCCTTAGCCCCCAACCTCCCTGATCCCCCCAAAATAGCTCCCTAACCCTCACCCTCTGCCTTATTGGGGCCATCTTGGGTACTGGCAGCTGTCTGCCAGTACCCAGTTTGCAAATAAAAATGTTTTTTTTTTAATGTTTAACTATTAGTTTCTGTAGTGTAGCTTCCCCCCCACAGTCCAATACCCCACCAGCCAAACCGATCACCAAAATAACCATATTAACCCCTTTGATCCCCACTTCTCACAAAAACATTTTCTGTAGCGTAGTGGTTCCCACCCGCTCCCTCCCCGTGCACGCGCCCGCCCGGCCTCCCCGTGCGCGCGCGTCCGTGCGCGTCCCCCCGGTCGTCCCCGCCCCCGATCCCGCCCCCCTCCGCATCACAAAGGCCATCGATGGCCGCCACCCACCTCCCACACCGGCTCCCACCCACCAACGAACGTAGCCGTTAATGTCCGGTGCAGAGAGGGCCACATGGCTACAAATGGTTATTGCAGGATGCCTCGATATCGAGGCATCACTGCAATAACCGGAAAGCAGCTGGAAGCGAGCAGGATCGCTTCCAACTGCTTTCCAAACCGAGGACGTGCAGGGTACGTTCTCAGGCATTAACTGCCTTTTTTTTGAGGACGTACCCTGCACGTCCTCGGTCATTAAGGGGTTAATGGGAAGCAAAAGAGCTGAATGCCCTTTTAAGGGCAATGCCCATATAAATGCCGTTTTCAGGGCAATGGGTAGATTAGGTTTAACTTTATTTTTAATTTGTGCGTTTGGGGCTGGTGGTTTGTATACTGTTAGGGGTGTTTGTTTTTCTTTTGTAGCAAAAGAGCTCATTTCTTAAGGGTAATGTCCTACAAAAGGCCCTTCTAAGGGCCTACAAAAGGAACTTTTAAGGGCCCTTGGTAGTTTATTATAGATTAAGGTTTTTTATTTTGGGGTGTTTTTAAAAAAAATGTAAACAGGGTACTAGAATAGGAATAATTGTTATTGTTTTGGATGATTTTGTTTGTTATTGTTTGTAATAGTAGTTTTTGTATTTTTTGTAATTTTAGTGTTTTTTATTTTTTGTATTGTTAGGTTTTAGTGTAAGGCAGCTTAGGTTTTACTTTTATTTCACAGATAAGTTTGTATTTATTTTAACTAGGTAGTTAGTAAATAGGCTTAGGGGTTAATAACTTTATTATAGTGGCGGCGATATTGGGAGCGGCAGATTAGGGGTTAATATATTTATTTAGGTGGCGGCAATATCAGGAGCTGCAGATTAGGGGTTAATAACATTATGTAGGTGTCGGAGATGTTGGGGGCAGCGGATTAGGGGTGTTTAGATGTGGGGTTTATGTTAGAGTGTTAGGTTTAAACGTAACTTTTTTCCCCCATAAACATCAATGGGGCTGCGTTAAGGAGCATTTAATTCTCTGATCGCATGTGTTAGGTATTTTCCTAATACTCTCTCCCCATTGATGTCTATCGGGAAAGCATGCACGAGCACGTCAAAGCAACGCTTGTATTTTGTGCGGTATGGAGCTCAACGCAACCATATCGCACGCACAAGCTGGCTTTTCAAAAACTCGTAATGGCAGCGCTAATAGAGGGTGAAATAACACAACCTTTGTTGCGTTCATTTCGTGCACTCTATAGCGCAAAGCTTGTAATCTAGGTGATAGTTAGTTATGAATAATGGTTGGTTACTAAATTTATCAGCTGTCATTTTATGAGAGGCTTTTTTATTTGTATCAAGTAATTCCTCCCTTCTGAGAATTCTTGCTCCCTCATAGCCAGAGGCCACCAAATCCTTTAGATAACATTTCTCTAAAAACCTTTTTTTTTTTTATTTCTGATTGTGTATCATACATATCCAATTCAGTGCAATTCCTTTTGATGCAATGGAATTGGCCGTTTCCAGCTTTTTAAATGGTTGCTATTAAAATTTAAAAAAATATTACTGTCGACTTTTTAAAAAAAAATTATATGGCTTTTTGCAACAAGTAGGTGATCTATGTAATTTTTATATGAATTGTTTATATGTTTTTTAATTTATGCGATTTATCTAATGCGTATATTCATTTTTAATTAATTAATTAAATGTATGTTTGGTGATATAAATATACAAGTTTTAGGCAGTACCAAAGGGGTAAATGAAAAAGGGGTGTGTTAGTTGGATCAATTTTGATTGGCTATGTTAACCTTTATTAGGTAGATGTGAACAGAAAACAGATTATGCCTGAGGAAACAGCCAGCAAGGCTGAGAAACGCGTTGCGTACCTGTTTTAAGAGCTAGATATGCTTATCAGCTTTAAGGTATTTGAACACGTTTTAATAAATGGTGTTTTATTTGTTTAAAACCATTTATCTTCTTCACATCATTATTCCTGTGAGGCTGATTGAGCCCAGCTGGGAGTAGCAGACTCTACACCCTGGTTCAGTGAGATGAGACACTATGAGATCTCCGTTTGGTGCTGCTCCACTTGTGAGTATATTATTTGCCACATAGAGGAAATAATTCTACATTGCGCCTTCTTTTTATTTGTATTTGTCTTAGATATCCTTGAAGGAAACCTAACTCATTACTGTCACTCTACAGTCTCTACCAAGACCCACCAAGGCTTTTCTGCAAAGATCTCCCCCAAAAGAAGAACCTTTCACTCAAAGACTGATTTACCAACATATTTCACAACAGAAGACCTCCCACCAAGAGACCCCTCTAACAAGAAGATGACCCCACCCAAAAACTACTAAATCACAATCCCAACAATCCCCCTAAGTCCCCTCTTCTGATATATTTTGAAGTAAACAACTCCATGTCTTGATGTGAATTTTATTAACGGACACTTTTGTGGTACATCAAACACCAAAAGAGGGGTAATTTCAGTTTAACTAGTTATCTGTTGTTAATATTATTGTTAAGTTATGTAATTAGGGTTCTCTTTAAACCAGAACATGTTGGTGTTTCTCTTACTTATTTACCATATGTTAGCACCAAATATGTTGTAAAAACAATCTGTTACAATGTATATCTTGAAGTAGTATATAAAACTGTTTACATGGTTCAAAAATTGTATCTAAATTATTATTATCCTCATATGACTCTACACTTTTGGTGTGTTATCCACTAAAAACCCAGCTGCTTCCTGTTGGTCTGATTTGAGATCAGATAATTCTCAATGGTAAATCAAAGTTAAACAATATGGCAGAAGGTAACTCTTTGATGACCTCCTTTGAGATAAACCAGTCATCATTAGGTCAAAAAGGAAAATAAAAAAGGGTTAGACAAAGGCATTGAACGTCACTAGTATTGTTCCGCTGCCAGGAATAATAATGCAGGTGTAAGGAATTGGAATATGGAAGCAACTTGAGATTTGATTTCTGTAGTTTATCCAACAGAACTTGCTAAATCATGAATACAGTTTGTTTTGTTATAATCCTATTTTGACATCATTTCCCATTTCAATAAGTCAGATATATTAATTTTCTCCAGTAACAGCGCCCAGTAAATAAAGTAACACAAGAGTTAAAAGATAGATTTTTTTATTATAATATAATAATATATCATTATTAAAAAATTAAAAATAAAATCATGTATCACATGTATCTCTTAAAATGGTGTATTGATCCTGAATAGCTAGTCATTGTACCACAAACATTATTCCTTCTAAAATAGTTTCAGTGGTGTATTGCTCCAAAATAGTTAATCTATGTGCACTTGATGATGGGTAGTTCCTTAAAACGTGTATTGGTCATGCTTGGTACAGAAATTGGGTTGCTATTCCTACAACACTGTAAGTGAACTTTTTTTTTTTTTAAAAAAGGTTACTTTAATATTGAAAGTTTATTAAATATGTATACATATATGCTGTTATCTTATTAAAAGGAATGCGTATTGTAGTTTATTATTTGGGATTTATTTACCAAAACAACCATTGCGGTATACTGATTAGATTTTAGAAGTAATAATGTTTTTTTTAAAAATGTGATATTTGTTATACATTATTATTTTATAACAAAGATAGACCTTGACTAATGTGTTACTTTGTTTATTGGGCTCAATCATTGGTTTAAAATATCTTCTTTTTTTTGATGTGTGAAAGACAGCTGCGCTATTTTTTTTATTTTTGTTTGTTATTTTAATCTATATCCCTCTAGGCTTCATTTCACTGACATGACCCACAGAAGACCGAGACAATTGTGTGGGGTTGCCCTGTTCCTCATTTAGATGAGAATTGTCTGATATTTAAGTACTGGAATTTCCTTTTAAGGTGGAACCAGACTGATATACTTAAGGAAAGTTATTTTCTGTGAAAGGGACAATTGAGCCAAACAAAGCTAAACAAGGCCGTTCCCAGTTGGTGACCCACTACTACAAACTACTAAGACTATGTTTGCTCCTGGTCGAGAACCTCTCTCTGTGTACATTTTATTATGAAGCAAACAAGGTTCTTCTTTTCTATTACCTGCTCCTGATTTCAACATGGAATAAAGGACTAAAAAGATTCAAGTGGTGCGGCTGTTACCTTGTTTGCTATATATGCTTGTGGGTTTTTGCAGTAGCCCCATTACAGCTTGCACACTGCTTTGTGGCTATTCTTCTGGATACATTGTGGACTTATATTTTATTATGACCCTGGAGATGGACACCCTTAGGGTGATGGGGAACATCAGATGTGGACTCCTTGCCCAGTGTGCCTAGAGTGATATGGTTGCACCTTACTGATGAGGCCCAGAAAAGGCAGAGACAAATGCCTGGGTTGCCATATTCCTCGTTCAGAGAAGGATTTCCTGGTATTTCAGAGCTGCATTGTCCTTTTTAAGTAGATTCAGACTTATATTCTTCAGGAAAGTTCCCTGTGAAGCACAATTGGTCTAAAAGAGACTGATCCCAGGTAGTGACCCAACAAAATACAATCAGCCATTGTTAGTTTCTGATTAAGCACTTGTGTGTGTGTGTGATTGTTAATATACATATACGTATGTGTCTGTTTACATTTCTTTCAGTTATATTTAATTTGTCTGTGTCACTTACCCTTAAAATTATATTAAAATTACCTTAAAACCTCCTAAATATTTTACACTTGTGACTACTGTAGTTACAATTATTTATGGCTTTAATAGCAAGTTGCCTATAAATTTTTTTTGCCATCTTGCGATATGCAAGTCTATAAAGGAACAATGTAAAATTAAGTAAACAGCTAACACGGACATTAAAATATATGAATAAATATGTCAAACATATTCAAATTGTTTAATGCACAGTTCATAAAATGTATAGTACATTTGTACCTTGAATATAAATTTAAAGAAATGTGCACATCGGGTGAAATTAAATTATTCACACGCCATATTTTCAAGATAATCAGCACCGACAATGCAAATAAATATTAGTGCTATTACTGACTTCTATAGCACCTACAGTATTCGGCACAGGCAAGTCATATAAGCACATATGAGTAACAAGTCATTATTTGTGTTATTACTGACTTCTATAGCCCCCTACAGTATTCAGCACAGGCAAGTCATATAAGCATATATGAGTAACAAGTCATTAATTGTGCTATTACTGACATCTATAGCCCCCTACCGTATTCTGCACAGGCAAGTCATTTAAGCACATATGAGTAACAAGTCATTATTTGTGTTATTACTGACTTCTATAGCCACCTACAGTAAAAAAGTGTTGTTTTTTTAAATGTATACTACTGTTACACCAGATATGAGTTGCACTGGGGTGACACTGTGCCCTGGCAGGCACTGAAACGCACACGTGTGAAGGAAACTGACTGCTATTATTTAACACAGTCAAAAAAGGGTTGTTTTTTTTTAAATGTACACTACTGTTACACCACATATGAGTTGCACTGGGGTGACACTGTGCCCTGGCAGGCACTGAAACGCACACGTGTGAAGGAAACTTACTGCTATTATTTAACACAGTCAAAAAAGGGTTGTTTGTTTTACATGTACACTACTGTTACACCAGATATGAGTTGCACTGGGGTGACACTGTGCCCTGGCAGGCAGGCACTGAAACGCACACGTGTGAAGGAAACTGACTGCTATTATTTAACACAGTCAAAAAAGTTTTGTTTTTTTTAAATGTACACTACTGTTACACAAGATATGAGTTGCACTGGGGTGACACTGTGCCCTGGCAGGCAGGCACTGAAATGCACACGTGTGAAGGAAACTGACTGCTATTATTTCACAGTCAAAAAAGGGTTGTTTTTTTTACATGTACACTACTGTTACACCAGATATGAGTTGCACTTGGGTGACACTGTGCCCTGGCAGGCACTGAAACGCACACGTGTGAAGGAAACTGACTGCTATTATTTAAAACAGTCAAAAAAGTTGTTTTTTTTTTAAAATGTACACTACTGTTACACAAGATATGAGTTGCACTTGGGTGACACTGTGCCCTGGCAGGCAGGCACTGAAATGCACACATGTGAAGGAAACTGACTGCTATTATTTAACACAGTCAAAAAAGTGTTGTTGTTTTTTTTAAATCTACACTACTGTTACACCAGATATGAGTGGTGGCACTGGGCAAGTGGGCACAGTATATGCTGTGAGTCTGACACACATGCTGGCAGGCAGGCAACTGCAATTAGATTACACAGGAAAAAAAAAAAAAGCAGACTGATGTTCTAGCCCTAAAAAGGGCTTTTTGGGGTGCTGTCCTTAGAGCAGAGATCAGATGAGTCCTTCAGGACTGTAGTGGACACTGAATACACTAGCCTAGCTATCGATTTCCCTATTAAATCAGCAGCAGCTACACTGTCCCTCCTCTCACTAAGAATGCAGCTTCCGAATGAATCTAAAATGGATGCTGTCAAGGAGGTAGGAGGGTCTGGGAGGGAGGGTCTGCTGCTGATTGGCTGGAATGTGTCTGCTGACTGTGAGGTACAGGGTCAAATGATGACAAATAGGGCGCGGATCGAACATTGCATATGTTCGCCCGCCGCGGCAAACGCGAACAAGCTATGTTCGCCGCAAACTATTTGCCGGCGAACTATTTGCCGGCGAACTATTCGCGACATCACTAGTAACAAGTCATTATTTGTGCTATTACTAACTTCTATAGCCTCTGACAGTATTCAGCACAGACAAGTCATATAAGCACATATGAGTAACTAGTCATTATTTGTGCTATTACTGACTTCGACAGATTCTGACAGTATTTAGCACAGGAAAGTCATAGAAGCACATACTGTACAAGTAACAAGTCATTATTTGTGCTATTACTGACTTCTATAGCCCTCTACAGTATTCGGCACAGACAAGTCATAGAAGCACATACAAGTAACAAGGCATTATTTGGGCTATTACTGACTTCTATAACCTCTGACAGTATTCAGCACAGACAAGTCAAATAAGCACATACAAGTAACAAGTCATTATTTTTGTTATTACTGACTTATATAGCCCCCTACAGTATTCAGCAGAGACAAGTCATAGAAGCACATACTGTACAAGTAAAAAGTCATTATTTTTGTTATTACTGACTTCTATAGGCCCCTACAGTATTCAGCACAGGCAAGTCATATAAGCACATACAAGTAACAAGTCATTATTTGTTCTATTACTGACTTCTATAGCCTCTGACAGCATTCAGCACAGACAAGTCAAATAAGCACATATGAGTAACAAGTCATTATTTGTTCTATTACTGACTTCTATAGCCTCTAACAGCATTCAGCACAGACAAGTCATATAAGCACATATGAGTAACAAGTACTTATTTGGGCTATTAATGACTTCTATAGCCTTCTGACAGTATTTTTTTCCTAAATTTTGCTATATGCCAAACTTGGATCTCATATCAGTTTTATGCCCTCCCCTTAAAGTCTCATATGGCCAGCTATATATCAAACTGGACCTGACCTCTAAAGACCTGCAGCTCAGCTCCTGGGGCAATGTCACACTAACAGCAGAACAAGTGTTTAAGCAGTGAAGCACTTATGAGAAGAGATATTACACATAGTGGCAGCACCATATAAGCAAGTAGTCTCAGCTTAAGAGATGGAGGCCTACTTATCAAGCTGTCAACTTTCTTGCATTCAACGGCACCAATACGCTCGCCTGACATTGCCTAACATCACGGCCGCGGACCAGAATACACTCTCCATATTCATATAAAAAGCTGTGAAAAACCTGTGCACCAAGTACGGGGAGATGAGCAGCGGACTGTTGTTAACTAAACAGTCATCGATCTCGCTGCTATTCGGCTTTTTCCCAGCTTTATTTATATACTGTCACTAAACACTGCTACTATACTAAAGTGTTTAACCCCTATCCCGCCGCTCCCGGACCCCACCGCAACTAAATAAAGTTATTAACCCCCTATCCCGCTGCTCCCAGAGCCCACCGCAACTCTAATAAACTTTTTAACCCCTATTCCGCCGCTCACGGAGCCCACCACAACTAGCTAAATGTATTAACTCCTATACCTCCGCTCCCGGAGCCTACCGCAACTAAATAAAGTTATTAACCCCTATCCCACCGCTCCCGGAGCCCACCGCAACTAAATAAAGTTATTAACCCCTATCCCGCCGCTCCCGGAGCCCACCGCAACTCTAATAAACGTATTAACCCCTATTCCGCCGCTCCCCGACGCCACCGCAACTAAATAAATGTATTAACGCCTAAACCCCTGGCCTCCCACATCGCCATAAACTAAATTAAGCTATTAACCCCTAAACCTAACAACCCGCTAACTTTATATTAAATATTAACTCATCCCTATCTTATAATAAATTAAAACTTACCTTTAGATTTAAATTAAACTATATTAAACTACTAATTAATCTACCCTATTATACTAAAATTACATTAAACTATATTAAACTAATAATGAATCTACTTTAACTGTTATACTAAAATTACATTAAACTACAAATTAAATTAACTATATGATATAGTTAAAAACCTAACCCTACTCAAATAATTAAAATCTACTAATATAAATTACAAATACAAAAAACTAACAACTGTTACCAAAAATAACAAACACTTAATTACACAAAATAAAATATAATTTATCAAATATTTAAACTAATTACACCTAGCCCTATGAAAATAACCCCCCCCCCCCCCCAAAAAAAACAAAAAAAAACCCCTAACCTACAATAAACTACCAATGGCCCTTAAAAATACAAACAACCGTTCAACAGTAAAACGCACCACCCATACAACCAAACCTCCAATAAAAACCTAATCTAAAAAAACCTAAACTTCCCATTGCCCTGAAAAGGGAATTTGGATGGGCATTGCCGGCATTTAGCTCTTTTTCCTTGCCCAAACCCTAATCTAAAAATAAAACCCACCCAATAAACCCTTAAAAAAAAACTAACACCTAACACTAACACTGAAGACCCAACATCCATCCTCAACGAAGGGGCAGAAGTCCTCAGTGAAGCCGTCAGAAGTCTTCATCAAACCGGGCAGAAGTCTTCATCTAGCCGGCATCTTCTATCTTCATCCATCCGGCACGGAGCAGCTCCATCTTCAAAACATCCGGCACGGGGCATCCTCTTCTTTTAACGTCTTCTTCAACAATGAAGGTTCCTTTAAATGATGTCATCCAAGATGGCATCCCTTAGATTCTGATTGGCTGATAGAATTCTATCAGTCAATCTGAATTAAGGTTGAAAAAATCCTATTGGCTGTTGCAATCAGCCAATAGGATTGAGCTTTCATCCTATTGGCTGATCCAATCAGCCAATAGGATTGAGTTTGCATTCTATTGGCTGTTCCAATCAGCCAATAGAATGCAAAGTAAATCCTATTGGCTGATTAGATCAGCCAATAGGATGAAAGCTCAATCCTATTGGCTGATTGCAACAGCCAATAGGATTTTTTCAACCTTAATTCCAAATGGCTGATAGAATTCTATCAGCCAATCAGAATCTAAGGGACGCCATCTTAGATGATTTAAAGGAACCTTCGTTGTTGAAGAAGACGTTGAAAAAACAGGATGCTCCGTGCCGGTTGTATTGAAGATGGAGCCGCTCCGCGCCGGATGGATGAAGATAGAAGATGCCGTCTGGATGAAGACTTCTGCCGGCTTGGATGAAGACTTCTGCCCGGTTGGATGAAGACTTCTGCCAGCTTCGCTGAGGACTTCTGCCGCTTCGTTGAGGATGGATGTCAGGTCTTCAGAAACTGTAAGTGGATCTTCGGGGGTTAGTGTTAGGTTTTTTTAAGGGTTTATTGGATGGGTTTTATTTTTAGATTAGGGTTTGGGCAAGGAAAAAGAGCTAAATGCCCTTTTAAGGGCAATGCCCATCCAAATGCCCTTATCAGGGCAATGGGGAGCTTAGGTTTTTTAGATTAGGTTTTTATTTGGGGGGTTGGTTGTGTGGGTGATGGGTTTTACTGTTTGGGGGGTGTTTGTATTTTTTTACAGGTAAAAGAGCTGATTTCTTTGGGGCAATGCCCCGCAAAAGGCCCTTTTAAGAGCCATTGGTAGTTTATTGTAGGCTAGGGGTTTCTTTTTATTTTGGGGGGTGCTTTTTTATTTTCATAGGGATCTTAGATTAGATGTAATTAGTTTAAATAGTTGATAAATTATTTTTTATTTTGTGTAACTTAGTGTTTATTTATTTTTTTGTAACTTAGTGTTTGTTACTTTTTGTAACTTAGTTGTTATTTTTTGTAATTTAATAATTTTTAATAGTAGATTAAAATTATTTGACTAGGGTTAGGTTTTTAAATATGTAATGTAGTTAATTTAATTTGTAGTTTATTGTAATTTTAGTATAACAGTTACGGTAGGTTATTAGTTTAATATAGTTTAATGTAATTTTAGTATAATAGGGTAGATTAATTAATAGTTTAATATAGTTTAATGTAATCTTAGTGTAACAGTTAGGGTAGATTAATTAATAGTTTAATTTAAATCTACAGGTAAGTTTAAATTTATTATAAGATAGGGATGAGTTAATATTTAATGTAAAGTTAAGTGGTTGTTAGGTTTTGGAGTTAATAGGTTCATTTAGTTTATGGCGATGTGGGGGGCGGGCGGTTTAGGGGTTAATAGGTTTAGTAAGTGGTACTGATGTGGGAGGCCAGGGGTTTAGGGGTTAATAACTTTATTTAGTTGCGGTGAGCTCCGGGAGCAGCGGGATAGGGGTTAATACTTTTATGTAGGTGGTGGCGGTGTCAGGGCGGCAGATTAGAGGTTAATAAGTATAATGTAGGTGGCGGCTGTGGCAGGCGGCAGATTAGGGGTTAATAAGTATAATGTAGGTGGTGGTGGTGTCGGGGCAGCAGATTAGGGGTTAATAAGTATAATATAGGTGGCGGCGGTGTAGGGGTGTTTAGACTCGGGGGTTATGTTAGGGTGTTAGGTGTAAACATAACTTTTATTCTCCCATAGGAATCAATGGGATATTGGGCAGCAGCGAACATAAACTTTCCCTGCTTTTAGACTCCCATTGATTCCTATGACAAAAAAAGCAGGTACGCTGGGCCGAAATAGTGGCGAGCATACCTGGTAGATATCTGTTAGCTAGCAAAAGTAGTCAGATATTGCTGAATTTGCATTCAGAACATCTGTAATGACGAAAGCATCGATCTGTGTCGGACTTAGAATGGTGGATCGTATGTTACGTCACAAATTTCAACTTTTGCCGGTCTGTAGGCTTTGATAAATAGGGCGAATCAGGCTCGCCACAATTACGTTGCGGAATTCCAGCGTATTTGCGGTTGACTGCTTGATAAATAGGCCTCATGGGGTCTAATTATACTTGGCTGGTTTATCAGTTTGCTGATGTCTATTTGAGAGATGTCACGCCAGGTTGCTACCTTTCAACTCAGCCTTGTGTCACATAATTGTTCTTCATTACAGTGTTGCATAATTTTTAGACACTGCTAAGTCAAGTATGCTCCACCCGCTCTTTTTCACCACCATGTCTATTGATTCTGGCATGGCACCTGTTTGTTGATGCTACTGGGTGTGTTTTGACTATTTTTGTCCTCACTTTGTTACAAACTACCCATTTGCCTGCTGATTCTGCCTGTTTTCCTGTGTGATACCAAAAGTTTTCTCCATTACCCCTTTGTATCTCATCTGTTTGTCTGTTTCCAACCTGAGCCTGTTACTGACTACATTAATATTTATCTCCTGGTACCTTATTTGTCCGACTGTTGACCATTTGTGACAAATATGCTGCTCAGCATGGGTTACCAATTCTGCTACTCCATCTTGGGTCTTATCCAGGTTTACATTCAGCGTGTTGGATTCGTTTGCACGCATTCATTACTCTGTCACTGGGTCCTCTCCAGGATAGACATAACACAGGGTCAAGAATTAAAATATTCTATCGGGGGCGTGTCTCTGGGCAGCACCAGTAAAGGTTGCAATATCGGGAGCTCTGAGTAGATCACGGATAATCTGTCTATTATCAGTGACACAGATGATCATTTATCAACCTCTTGTGGAGATTCAGAATTGGGAACTCAAGCTGATTCTTATGACAGGCGGCATTAAAGAATCCTACCTTTGTTCACCGATCCGGAGCGTTGAGGCCTAAGGCAGACTCTTAACAGAGAGGCACTCAACACCCCCCCCCCCCCCCGGTATCTTGACGCCGGGTATTATACAGTGCTTTGACACTGCTAACTTCTATCACAGCGAACATGGAGATGCAAATTCTTCGAGGCCTAGAGAAGCTACTACAAAATCACCTTATTAAACTGGATGAGGATCTCTTTCAATCTAAGCAAACGGTCACCCACGAGGTTACTTATCCCATTCCTACTCACGCAACACAGACAAGCGGCTCTGAGGCGGAATCAGATTGTTTACCTTCAGATCTCTTGCCGCAAAGACCCTCACTAAGTGAGGTATCTGAATTCCCCACTAAGGTTGATGTGGAAACGATGGGCAAGTTACAGCCTTCAGGAGTGGGGTGTTTACACATTACATATGGCGTCGTCGACCTAGACCAAGATTAGGGTGCAAAGTGACTGAAACCCCAGGTCCTGCTAAAACCGGAGCTACCAAGCGTATTATCCCTGCACTACTTACTAAAGAGCCACGCTCAGCCTTCTCAGCCATACACTCAGATACTCCGCTAGTGTATAACATGCGGAGCGCCCTAGCAGGCAGTGACAGGAGAGGCAAGCAGCTGCTTGAGAGCCCGGACTTTCTATTCCCTGCATACCCGTGGTCTCTCATCTCTGCACTCTGGGCTGTAGGACCTTCGAGGGAATCGGATGCGGCAGAAACATTGCTGGAGGCTCGCCAGACGGTGAAGGAGCTGGGTCATGGCACTTGTACAGGCCCTTACAAGTCCTATCTCAGGTCCGGTATAGGATGACTGTAATCTGTCATAGACACTAATCCTTGCCTACGGCGCAACATACTCTGCTCAATGCCAAGTTTGCTTTTATCCACACTTATGTTAACGGACAATCACAATGTATCTGACTATGCCCCGATATGGACACTAACCTTTGTATGCTTTACATAGGAGCTATGCATACTACCCTGTTAGACTTTTCTTCCCCCGGTTTTACTTTTATTTTCCCCATAGCAATACCCGAAGTCACAACTGCCTGGTTATTGAAATAGCACGTCTGCCCACAGAAGGAACTTACTATGGGGACTTTGATCCTCATCGGTTCCAGGACTATGCAACAACAGGACTTCTAAATTAAAAAATCTTTCAGAGGAGGCAAAGAAGTCTAATTAGGTTTAACTCCACTATTAGCTTGTACCCTTCCATTGTTTTATTAACTTTATTGTTCTTACTGCTGTTTTCTCTCTCCCCCCCCCCCCCCACGATATACTATAAAAATGTAAAAATGTTTGGGGTATGGGAAGTTATATGTGGCCTTTACATATCAAACGGCATTGTGTTGACTACACAGGACATTCTACAGACCTGAATCCCCAGTTTACCATTGTACCCTATAGGCACATATAAGTTTTAGGATGATTAGCCATTCCACTGTGTTAGTGGACCTTATCAGTTAGCAGTTAGATAACTCAGCCCCCATCAGATAACATAAAGTGTTACTTCCATCAATGTACATTCCTTTGAAGTGGAGCCATATGTATTCTTGACAAGCCGTTATGAATATCTCTCTGTTTCCTATTTTAAGTATACATAGTTGTTTGAGCTCTGTGGCAGCTGTATAAGCTTAGAGAGAGACTCTCACACCTCTCTGTATGTATTAATAGGCCCATAACAAGATACAATCCCATATATATTTCAGTGTCTCCATGTTTGACTTTTATTGGTTATTGTGTGTACATACCTCTATGTTATCTCTCTCTAGCATGTTGTACACATCACTCATTTGTTTCATGTAACATATATATATAAAAGGAAAAAAACAGATTCATCATTTGAGATCCAAAAGTGGTCTCATATTATTCATGGTTGCTTGTGTCCACAATATTACTGGAGGTCCAAAAGTGGCCTCAGCCGCTAATTAGAGGGCATATAGTTTGATTAACAAGCACTGTACTCATTAATGCTGAATACGAACATAGCTGCTCACTTTGCTTACTGTGCCTTGATTCTATGTTGTGTACATGGATATTATTAACTTATGCTGAGTATATGTCTATGTAATGTTTGTTTGTTATGCTTTGAATCTGAATAAAAATATTAAATAAAAAAATAAAAATATTCTATCATTGTTTTGTTTATTTTATTTTCAGGAGAAATAAATTGTGGATGGTCTGCAAACTTTGACCCCCCTTCACTTTGTGGGCCCCCAGTGTAATTACCCTGACTTAACCACCACAGTCTTAAGAATGGGAGAGTGAATGGGAGTATAATTTAAAATTGTCTAAAATTCCAGTGAAAACTTTGGTCTTGGAGTTAATTTACAATTTTTAAAATTGGATGCAAGATTTTTTGTGTGGAGATAATTTGCATTTACAATTTATATGCCAAAATCTGCCGTTTCTTCCATTGATGCAATTGATAAAAATCTGCGTTCCAGTTAAATTCAACAATATACAATCTATTGCTTACATTTATTTCATTCATTTAATTTAACATATAAGATTTAGTCTGTAAAATAGTATACAGATAATTATGAGAACTGTTGATATTGCCAAGAGCCAATGTCAGCTCTGAGCCAAGTCAGGTGGCGTCACAAATATACAAGTCAGCACATTATGTTAGTTTCCTTCAGCTGTGCTGTGTCTCCGTGCAGGTTGGCTGCAAATAGATGCTAATTAACTTCTGTTAAACTGTATATTCTAGCCACCTACTCTCTTAGGATTCCTATTTTACTATGCAGCGCTGCCAATAGGGTATGTGATCGAATCACAATCTAGAATTTATAGCATGCTCTGCTCAGGAGACCTGACTTCTAAGACTCCAGCAGTGCTTGAAATTGCAGTGATTTATATGAGTCATGTTTAGTGTTAATGCATAAAGCCAAAATATGGTACTAGATGCTGTAGATGCCTCAATTCTTATGTAAAGAAAACAAACTTAAACATCCAGCGCATTGTAGTAACAAACACTACAGCCATCTGGCTTGGAAGCTAAATTGGACTTATATTTGAAAGTTGTTGTTTTGTTTTTTTTACTTACTGGAAGTTTTTTTTGTGTGTGTATAATATAACTCTTGGCACAAGATATTGGAACAACAAACATTTTATACAGTAGTATTAAAACAAATATAATCTTGGAGAAAAATGGTGTAGCCGTGCATTAATGCCTGAACAGACAAGTCTGTCATTTTTGTAATGTTTAATAAAATAGTAATGAGGGAGAAATTGCACTGTAGGGACTAATGCAGTCAGGCGTTGCACATGTACATTGTGAGGGTAAAGAAAATATGACCTAACTGCGTAAATATTATATGAACCGTTTGGAAAAGTTTTGCTTGGCTCAAAATATTTTTTAATATTTCCCAAGGTCACATCTCTACAATTCTTAATTTTATGTGAAAATAAGTTGTTATAAACAATTTCAGCTGAAATTGTGCAACTCCTCACAAGTGAAATTAAAGGGACAGTGTACACCAATTTTCATATAACTGCATGCAACAGAAACAACTATAAAGAAGAATATGCATGGATGTGAATAATTATACTGTTCAAATCACCCAATAGGATTTAAGCAGCTCTCATCCTATTGGCTGATTAGACATTTTCAGCCAATAGGAATGCAAGGTACTCCAATATAAAACGGATACCTTGCATTCAAGCTTCAGTGTGTGGCGAAGTTCGCATGAAGAGGACCTCCACGTTGTTCCCTATGACAGCCGCCGACAGCTCCGCCTCCACACCACATCAGCTCCGCGACCCCTGGATGAAGATGGAAGATGGCTCTGTGACACCGGGATGAAGATTGAAGATGGAGACCTTCACTTCCAGACTTCAGGAATGGTGAGTACCTATTTCGGGTTAGTGTTAGGTTTTTTTGTTTGTTTTTTTGGGGTGTTTTTTGTTTTTTTAGATTAGGGCTCTTTTTAATTTTTAATTGGCAGCAAAATAGCTGATTGCCCTTTTAAGGGCAATGCCCATACAAATGCCCCTTTAGGGGCAATGGGTAGCTTAGGTTTATTTTAGTTAGGTCTTTTTTATTTTGGGGGTTTGGGTGGGTTTTACTGTTAGGGGGGGACTTTTTTTCAAAAAAGATCTGATTGCTTCAGGAAAATGCCCTACAAAAGGCCCGCTATATTAACTTATTGTTAGATTAGTTTTTTTTTATAAATATTTATTTTGGGATGGCTTTTTTGTTTTTATAGGGGTATTAGATTAGGTTTAATTTTTATTATTTTGGATAATTTATTTTTTTAATCTTAGTTTTTTTTATTTTTCGTAATTTTAGACTAGATTAGTTAGATTTTTTTTTTTGTATTGCTAGGTTTTTGTTTTTTTCGTAGTGTTAGGATTTTTTAATTTTGTAATTTAGTTTTTTTATTTAATTAAAATAGTAATGTTAGGTTTATTTATAGTTTAAGCTTAGTTTTTTTTATTTCACAGGTAAGTTTTTATTTATTTTAAGGTAGTAACTTTAATTTAAAGTTAGGGGGGTGTTGAGGGGTTAATAGTTTAATTTAGGTAGTTGTGATGTGGGTGTTTCGCAGTTTAGGGGTTGATAGGTTTAGGTTAGTATTTGTGATGTGGGGGTGGCGGTTTAGGGGTTAATAGCTCTATTTAGTGTCTGTGATGTCAGGGACAGCGGTTTAGGGATTAATAACTTTATTTAGGTGCTAGCGATGTGGGGGCATCAGATTAGGCGTTAATAGGTTTATTTAGTGTCGGCGATTTCGGAGGGGTGGCGGTTTAGGGGTTAATATTTTTACTTAGTGTCGGCGATGTCGGGGGGCGGTGGATTAGGGGTATTTAGACTAGGGGTTTATGTTATGCTGTTAGATTTTTATATAACTTTCTTGTCTCCATAGACATCAATGGGGATTGCGTTATAGCGATCACCATTCCGCAACACATTTTCTCCATTGATGTCTATGAGGGAAAATGTGCACAAGCACCTCAAGTCAGGACTTGGCTTTTATGCGGTATGGAGCCTAGCGCACCATAACGCACAACACAAGTACGTTTTTCTGTAAATTATAATGGTAGCGCTATGGAAAGTGTGGTACCGCTACATTTTTTGCTTTACTTACGCACCGAATTTAGCGCATAACTTGTAATTTAGGTCACTGTGTGCACACTAATCCAAGAGTGAGCAGCTGCCTTTTTTTACAGACAAATGCTTCTGTCAGGTTTTATCAACTAAGCAAACAACTTCTGATATTAAATACTGAGACACACTTGAAATTACCCACAGCTCTATTGGTGGAGAGTAACACGCCTCCACACTCATACAAATAAATTAAGTTTTGATCAGTAACATCCATTAAAACATAATAATAATATTAAAGCATTTTATATATTTTAAATACAGTGAAAAAAATCCCTTAAAATGTATCTCACTCCCTAGCTAGCAGGATATGTATATAATGCATTGCCTTCATGTCTATGTTGTGTCATCATTTTGTGCATATAATTTATCTCTGAAATATTCAATTCTTAAAGTGAATGTAAATTCAGATGAATCAGTGCCCGTTTTTTAATCATCCTATTAAAAACCATTTACATTTCACTTGTTTCCTTCAAATACTTACCTTTTAATCCTGACAGCCACTGCAGCGCTTCCTCCGCCCATCGCAAGCCCTCTTCGCAGGTCCAAAATGACGAATCCGGATTCCTCCAATCACGATGTTGCATCAGGCCATGTTTACCCGGGGGGGGAGCCGTAATTAGAGGAAGCCGGATTCGTCATTTCTGACGTATGAAGAGGCTTCCAGCGGCCGGGGGAAATCGCTGGAGCATCTGCGAAGATTAAAAAGGAACGTATTTGAAGAAAACGAGTGAAATGTAAATTTTAATAAATTAAAGTGTCCTTTTTTAAAACCGATTTATCTGAATTTACATTCACTTTAATGTACAATGTGTAAAAACACCAGAGCTATATCATGTAAAAAAACTCCTCCCCAAATACATTTTTATTGTACAAAAACATATAAAAACTATAGAAGGCTTTGACCTAGTCTTTGGGGGATATTTATCAAAGCCTCAACTTTACTGCATTCGCCGGCACCAATACGCTCGCCTAACATTGCCTAACATCGTGACCGCGGATGTCAATACGTTCTCCATATTTATAAAAAAAGACGCACACCAAGTACGGGGCGATAAGCATTGGACGATCTTGCGTCTATTCGGCTTTTTACCAACTTTATTTATACCCTGTCACTAAACACTGCCACTCTCCGACCCCGCCGCAACCTAAATAAACTTATTAACCCCTAGGGTTTTTTTATTTTGGGGGGGCTTTTTTATTTTGATAGGGCTATTAGATTAGGTTTAATTCTTTTTTTTTTTTTTTTTTTTAACATTCTCTTTATTGTTTTTTTTTTTTAAACAAGACAAATAGATTAATGTTCAGTGAAAAAACAAAACAAGGATAAAAGTTAACATTATTAAATGAAAAAGAAAAAAAAAAGGTCAGAAATAAAAAATAAGCAAACAAGTACCTTGATTATTACCTTTGACATTTAGACTAAAGATAGCCTTTCCATAATGTACATCTTATTCTCAAATGATACCCGAATTTATAACATAGTTGAGATACCCTAACATATAAAAAAAAATCAGCAACAGGTACCATAATTATTACCTTTAACGTTTAGACTAAGCGTAACCTCTCCATATAATACAACTCTTTTCATATAATATCTGCTATTATAACATCATTAGACTACCCTAATATATGGAAGAAAATCATAAACAAAAGAATAATACAATAACAGGTACCTTGGTTATTACCTTTGACATTTAGATTAAACATAACCTCTCCATATGGTACGATTTATTCTTATCTGACACCCGATATGATCATATCATTAGCGTACCCTATTATATATATATGGAGAAGAAAAAAAACAAAAACAAAACAAAACTGATAAACCTCTCCCCTCTCCTCCCGTCCCTGTCCCAGACAACAAGTAACTTCCTCCCCTTAATTAACCATCCTGGCATTAGATACCCATAAAGGTGGAAACAGGTCATGAGCTACTAGGTCTATAAAACTCTGGGAGCTTAGGAATGGAGTTAAGATATTTTTCTGAACTTCTAATGGATAGGACTTTATAACTGGAAGCCAGCTATGAATAAATGTACCTATTTGTTTCTCTGTAGCAAATTGAGTATAGAAGGCTTCAAAAATAATCTGGGACTGTATCTCTTTAATAAAGGTTTAATAAAAGGTTTTTTTAAAATTAGCATTACTGTAAGAACAGCGAGGGCAAACAAAGGCTTGAGTAGAGTAAAACCGCGCCATTCTGGCTGGGGACAGATAAAACTTATTAATAAGCTTAAACTGGGACTCTTTAACTGACATGGGGATCACGCATTTATTTACTATCAGAAAACTCTGATTGACCATATCCGGGTTTATCATAGGAAAAAGATCCTCCCAAGATTTACAGATCTTTTCTACCCCTACTATCCCTTGTTTCTCTAACATTATATCGTACAGAAGAGATATTGAGGTATTACCACTTCTAAATTTATCTATATAGGTCTTCATCTCGTCCCATTTAGACAACCAACCCTCGGTAAGGGGACGCTTAAATAAAAAATGCCTAAATTGAAAATAAGCAAACGTGTTGTCCCTTGCTAGGTTAAATTGTTGGAATAAACTACTTGACGATAATAATAAATTATCTAACATAGCTTGGGCCATAAACACCAATCCATTCTCCTCCCAGTTTTTAAAGGCTTTATATTGCGTTCCTGGCATGAAATCTGGACTGCCTTTTATGGGAAGAAAGTCTGAAAAATGGGGATCTACTTCCAAAATTTTACAAAATTTCTGCCAGGCTATTATTACATTCTTAATAGAAAGTAACGTCAACACTTTTTTTTTTTTTTTTAAATAATTTTTATTGATTTTCCAACATTGTAAAAAATAAGACCAAAACATAAACATAAAAGTGTCATGTACATGAAATTTTCATCTATAAATTCATTTGTCATCATTAGACATTTCTCTTTTGTCATCATTTGTCATCATTTGTCATTTATCTTTTGTCATTAATCCTTTATCCTTTCCTTTTAATTATTGCAGTAAGTGTACAAAAAATACATAAACACGAGAAAAATTCTTCTTATACCAATAAATCTTAACAGGGCATAACATAGTTTACAGTGTATACGGTGCATATTTAAAAAAAACCTCGAAATCAAAAAGAGAACGAAAACAGGACAAAACAAAAAAAAAAAAAAATCCAAGAACCGAAAAGAACAAAAGGGTCCACCCTCCTCCACCAACCCAAACTCCCAGGCCCCCATTCACCCCCCAAGCATCAGTCTTGACCCACTACCCATTCTCTGGGGAAGTGGCCTGCATATATTTTTTTCAGTATGAACTCCGAATCACGTAATGGTTTTATCACCTTTCTTTGACATGCGGGGGGCAGGGACATAACGAAAGTTTCCCACTTCCGAAAAAAAGTGACTAGATGCTCTTCCTGAGGGTAAGGAATATTAAATTGTTCTAGAGTAAATTGATTTAGTAAGGCTTTTTTGAAGTGGGATATTTGGGGTGCATCTCGCGCTTTCCACAGTTTAAGGATGAGAATGCGTCCCGTTAGTATAATTGTCTTAATAAGACTATAATTTTTAATTATGCCTTGATACTTAACCAAGAAAAAAATATCAGTGGGCTTTAATTGGTGGTCTAAATGTAGGATTCTATTCATCCAGTAAGTTATCTTCTTCCAGCATTGGATAATTTTGGGACAAGCCCACAGGCAATGAAATAAATCCGCCTCTGTCGCCGAGCATCAGGGGCAAAAAATGTTAGTCTTATACCATTTAGATAACAAATTTGGTGTCTGATATCTCAGTAGACCTATTTTAATTTGAGACTCTCTCCATGAGGTTGGAACCCAACTTTTGTTGTATTATCTTGAAACTATCGATAATCGTCTGCTCTTCTATATCTGGGAAATAGGAAGACCATTTTACTGTCATATACTTAATTTGAATATTAGAAGGCATTTGAACTATGAGTGAATATAATGAGGAGATTGCATATACACCAGATGCATATAAAGTTAGCCTAGCCTGGATATCCCCTAAAGACCAGTTATTTCCAAAGCTATAGAATAATTCTTGAAGGTAATGTCTTATTTGCAAGTAAGCGTAGAACTCGCGTGTCCCCAACTCGAATTTCTGCACTAGTTCTGCGAACGATACTGGCGAGCCCGTGTTTCCCAGGATCTGCCCTACAAATTTCAAACCTTTTGTCTCCCAATCCTTAAAGATCCGATTAGACAACCCGGGTAAGAAGTTAGGGTTACCACATATAGATAAATAGTTTGAGACATGTACAGGGCATTCTAGAGTGCTGCATAATTTCTGCCATGCCATTATGACATTCTTGAACATAGCTAGATAAAAAATGTTCGATGGTAGTGACGTCAAGGGGCAATGGAGTAAGGCCTTCAGATAGAATGGAGCGACCAACTCTGATTCCCAGGAAAAGGAAGAAATTTGATCCTTTTCTGATAGCCAGTCTATCGCAGTCCTAGAAATACACGCCAAGTTATAAGCCTGAATGTTGGGGAGAGCAAGACCCGCTGCCAGCTTGTTATTCATAAGTCGATAGCTTGCAATTCTAGGTTTGGAACCTTTCCATAAAAAGCGCGTGCATGCTTTATTGTACTTAGTAACCTCTTTTTTGTGCAGAAATAACGGTATATTTTGTAAAATATATAGGAGTTTGGGGAAAATAACTGTTTTAATCAGCATCACACGTGCCGAAAGAGATATGGGTAATCCAACCCACTCCTCCAGTTTTTTACCGCATTGTTCCAGGCAATCTATAAAATTTGCCTTGTACCACTCCGCTGGATTACACGATAATTTCAAACCTAAGAAAGAGATTTGAACAACTTCCAGAAATGGGTGATCTATAGTGGATGTGGGGTCCTTATATAGTCATAATAATAACGTCAACACTTTTAATGGAAGATCCTTAATTACAGTATGTAAAATAGCTTTCAAGGAGAAAGGAGCAATGCATTGCCTTTCAAGTTCAATAGTAGCAAAATTATTAGAATCAGTAATCCAGTCCAAGGCAAATTTAACTAAGGTAGCAATATTATACAATCTTAAATTTGGCAAGGCTAGCCCTGCAAACCATTTTTTTTTGTGACAACCGAATCAAGGATATGCGGGCTATCTTATTGCCACATATAAATTTAGTTAGAGATCGATCAAATTTCATCATGTCAGTGTTTGTAACAAGCAGCGGAAGATTTTGTAAAGGATACAAAATCTGCGGAAACACAACCAATTTTATCAAATTCACTCGAGCAGAGATAGATAGGGGAAAATAGATTTATTTTTGATAATGTGTTTTTTTTTTCTCGTAATTTAATGTTTTTTATTTTTTGTAATTTAGCGTTTTTTGTGTGGTAATTTAGTAATTCGTAATAAGGTTTAATAGTAGATTTAAATAATTTTAGTAGGGTTAGGTTTTTTTAATATGTAATTTAGTTTAATTGCTAGTTTAATTTAATTGTAGTATAATAGTTAGGGTAGGTTAATTAATAGTTTAAAAATAGTTTATTTTAATTCTACAGGTAAGTTTAAATTTATTTTAAGATAGGGATGTTGTAATTTGAATTTAAAGTTAGCGGGTTGTTAGGTTTAGGGGTTAATTGCTTAATTTAGTTTATGGCGATGTGGGGGGCTGGCGGTTTAGGGGTTAATAGGTTTTGTTAGTGGTAGTGATGTGGGAGGCCAGAGGTTTAGGGGTTAATACTTTTATTTAGTAGCGGCGGGGTCCGGGAGCGGCGGGATAGGGGTTAATAGCTTTATTTAGGCTGCGGCGATGTCGGGGAGTGGCGGTATAGGGGTTAATAACATTATGTAGGTCGCGGCGATGTCAGGGCGGCAGATTAGGGGTGTTTGGACTCTGGGCTTATGTTAGGGTGTTAGGTGTAAACGTAACTTGTTTTCAACCATAGAAATCAATGGGATATCTGGCAGCATCGAACATTAGCTTTCGATGCTTTCAGACTCCCATTGATTTCTATGGCATCTGCCGCCTCCAGGGTGGTGGATTGAAAACCAGGTACGCTGGGCCGGAATAGCCGCAAGCGTACCTGTTAGAAATTTGATAAATGGGAAAAAGTGTCAGATAGAGCCGAATGTGTATTCAGAACATCTGTAATGATGTAAGCATCGATCTGCATCGGATTGAGACTGGCGGATCATATGTTACGTCACAAATTTCAACTTTGCCGGTCTATAGGCTTTGATAACTAGGTCGGGTCAAGCTCACAACAATTATGCTGCGGAATTCCGCGTATTTGCGGTTGACGGCTTGATAAATAGGCCCCTTCTTCTTAATAAGGACACTCACATGAAACATTTGGTTGGTGTAGCCTGAAATTGGGACCAATCAGTAACCAGACTTCACTCTTTTTTCTTACTTTGCTGGAGGATCCCTGATTTTGAAGAGAGAAGCAGAATGTGAGTTATAGAATGTGATTGGCTAAGTAAGCGATAATTATTGTACAATCTTGTCTTTGGATAAATTCTCTTGGTCCTTATATCTGGTACTAAATAAACTGATATTTTGAGAATATGGACTTAGAGTTGCCCTGTACAAAGGAACTTGATGTTTGTATTTTGGTGTTTTTAGCTTGTAGGCTTTTGTCTCACCACATCACATAATATTTGTTCTTCTGTCATGTTCCGGTGTACATGCGCTCAGGACACAGACCCTCGGGGCAGTGGTAGGGATTTAGAGACACCGACCCCTGACCCGGGGAAGAGTATCCTGGACGTGGATAGATGATATTCTGTGATTCGTAGTTGCAAGAAGTTATTTGTAGAATTCATGGAGAGTGCAACATATGTATACAATATATTCTGGCTTCACTGTGACTTATAGTTAGTTAATAGGAGTAGCTGCAGGATTCAATGAGAGAAAAATATAGCAATGTGGAATGTTCAGGCTTCAGAGTAAACTGGTAGAAGATGGACTTATAGATGCAAACTAAGATTTGTTGCAGGTTCACAGTACATAATATTATATAAAGCTGTATGTCAGAATTAAGCAGAGCAGCACAGGTGATAGACAAGTTGCAAGTTTAAGGCATTAATTACTGTTTGTGCATATAATGGAGAATCACATGAAAGCTTTTAACTGGACAAATAGACGCAGAGTTCTGAATATATTAACATATTTGGAGGAGGATATTTCAGCTATGACAACTTGTAGCAGAGAATAGTTATAAAGTTCTGACTAAGATTCTGTTGCAGTAATTAGAGAGTGATGATAACCAAAATCATACTTGTAATTTATAATAAAGTTCAGAGTTTGTTAAGTAGCAGTGTCCAGTAAACAAAATGGAATTATTTGGATACTTGCAATTAGATGATTTTAAGCATAGGTAAAAGGAAAGGCTGTAGCTTGAATAGGTTGGTAAAATCCATGCAGGAACAGTCACAGACCTCTGTTGTTCTGGAACACAACTTCAAAGTTAATGCAATGCACATAAGGCCTGAGAAGACTTAAAAAGAGGCTGATGGAATCAGGTGCATGAATGATTAATTAGGCAGGTAAGTTGAATGCAAATACTGCCCAAACCAGAAGCAGGGAAGGCAGTCTTAGAGGGACAGTGATATCAGGCTGGGATATGTTACATCTTCTAATAAATTATTTGCTAAAGTTGACAAATTGTTTAGGGCAAGATTACAAGTGGTGCGCTTATTTTCTTATCGCTCAAGAGTGCTAACTGCGCTCAAGGTTAAAAAATTAGCAGTGTTGGGTTAAAAAGTGTGCTATCTTCAGGACTTCGGATATTACGACAATGCTAACTCTCTCTCCAATAATCTTCTATGGGACACGCTAAAGAAAGCTTTTTACTTTTATTGCTCCCACACTAACCCGTTAATAATACTTCATATTCCTATGTTCTTCACTTACAAGAAAATATTATTTTCATTTTTAAATATATAAATAAAGTATATATATATATATATATATATATATATATATATATATATATATATATATATATATATATATATATATATATATATATATAGTAAAATAAATATCTATACCTATATATTATTTATATGAAGGAAGGAAACATTAGCAACTTTGGTATCTTTATTGTCTGACCAAGAAAAGGGTGTAGAGTGAGAGGATGAGAAATTTCCAGTAAAATCCAATTTTTTAAACAAATCAAGTTATATGCCAGCTCTATCCCTGGTTACAAGTATCCAAAGCTTTGTAAAATGCGTTGAAAAAGATATACGAAAAATTGGGAACACAGGAATAGTAGCAGACAATATGACTAAGATAGAGCGAACATCATTAAATAAGTTAAAAAACAGAGATGACATTGTCAAAAAATTGTCTGACAAGGGTGGCAATGTCGTACTGATAGATAAAGTAAACTATGCAAAAGAGGCAATGAAGCAGCTACTTGATCCCCAACAATATAGTTGTGCAAGCAGACTCGATTATGAGAAATCCTGTAATGAATTACTGTTTTTACGAAATGAAGGCCTAAGAGAGGTTCTCATTACCCGTAGTGAACATCAGTTTATGTACCAAAAACATCCTGTCCTCCCTACATTCTATTGCATTCCAAAATTGCATAAAAACCTGGAAAAACCACCAGGTAGACCCATAATCTCTGGCATAGGAGGTCCTATGGAAAATGTCAGTAAATATGTGGATTTTTTACTTAGGCCATTTCTGACATCCATGCCCTCCTATTTTAGGGATACAAATGAGGTTTTGCAAAGACTATACAATGTGAATGTAGGTGAAAATACGCTATTGGTAACCCTGGTTGTAGAGTCCCTTTACTCTTCTATACCTCATCAAGTAGGTATCAATGCTGCAAGATATTATCTTGATACAAGAGGGATAGACTTTAAGTATAATACAGACTATGTAGTTAAACTACTTGAGTTTATTTTGAAGAACAATATCTTTGTTTTTTATGGTACGTACAAAGTGTTCACCAAACTAAGCGAGTAGGTGGAGTCACACGTTGTACTCTGGATGAGATATGTGGATGATGTGTTTATCCTGTGGGAAGGGACTGTAGAACAAGTAAATACTTTTGTTAATATTCTTAATGATAATTCCCTCAATATTTTTCTTACTTGTGAAATTAATGAAACTTCCTTTCTGGACCTAAAAATTAGAAAACATAGGAATAATTTGGTCACAGAGGTCTATAGAAAGGAGACAGCGACTAATAGCCTCTTACATGCCCAGAGTCACCACCCTAGGGCACTCAAGGATGCCATAATGATGGGGCAATTCCTAAGATTGAAGAGGAACTGCTCCACGGAGGAATCTTTTGAAAAGAATGCTGAAGATATGGCACTTAGATTTAAAGGCAGAGGTTATTCCAATAGGCAGGTGAAAAAAGCCTGGACACAGGCTAGAAAAACTCTAGACAGGAAATGCTGTTTAAAACTAAATAAAAAAAGGATGATGACACAGTTAGGGTCATCACCAGATATAATAGCCATTGGGATAAGATTAGAACAATTCTTAAAAAGAATTGGTACATTTTACAAGCAGATAATTCCTTAGATGGGATCATCTCCAATTATCCCCAAATAACAGCAAAAAGAGCATTGAGTGTTAAAGATTGCCTCGTCCATAGTGAGTATGTAAGGGGTACACCAACACAAAATTGGCTGACAAGCAGCCGGCCCAGGACAGGTAGTCAGCCTTGTGGAAAGTGTGTGTATTGCAGTCACATGACACGAACGAGAATGCTTCATACAGAGGCGGAACATGTCTTTAAAATAAAACAATGGATCAACTGCAATTCCACAGGGGTGATTTACCTCTTATCCTGTTCATGTCCGCTCTTCTACGTCGGAAAAATGATAAGAGAATTTAAAGATAGAGTGAGAGAGCATAGGTATGACATTAAACATGTAAACGTAGACAGTCCCGTAGGGAGACATTTTGCAGAAAAACATGAATCTAACTCAGACAATTTGACAGTGATTGGCATTGAACAGGTTAAACCCAAAAGGAGAGGAGGTAATATTGACAAAATCTTTCTTCAAAAAGAGTCCAAATGGATGTATGTGTTAAATACACTCTCACCAAATGGTTTAAATGAGAAGCTAGAATTTGCAAGTTTTTTGTAAAAAAACCTCTATAATCTCCTAATTATAAAATCAAGAGGTATCTTCCTCCACTGGCAAAGATGTAGCGATACATAGACTCAGGTGAAAATACGCAACAATATGTTGCAATGTTTCTATTTTGTTTTGTTTTATTTATGAAGATTGTGCAACATCCAAATATGCACATTCATTTTATATGTTTGTAAATAGTTGCATTTTCAGGTTAAAGTTTACACAAAGGTACGAAAAATAATATAACAGGTTTCTCCCCACTATGAGCCAAGTTACACGAAAAAGTATGTGAATTTTTTAACTCCACTTCCTTAGCAAGTTGCAAGTTGGCTATAAAAGCCAAGGAATGGAACCAGATTGCTATCTGACAAAGCCCCAAAGACGGCCCATTGAGGGGAGGGGTGAAACGCGTCATCAATCCTGCAATTGTAACTCATCTGTGAGCTGTGAGCTGTTTGATGAAGGTGAACCAAGTCCTTCATGCGGTTGGTTGTCTGTGTATTATGTGAGTTGAGCCAATACTCAAAAACGGACGCTAGAGAAGAGTAAAAATCACAGCAGAAAAAGATTACACTCGTAAAAAGAAAAGACACAGAGCAAGCGTTATAAGCCGAGTCTGGAAAAGAGGGTCTCGAGTTAGACCTCAACAGAGCAAAGAGGCTATGGGGTTAATTTGCCCACAAACGGAAGATTTTGGTAATTTTAAGCTTTATCTGTGACATACAGGAACTGTCTGTTTATTTCTTCCATTCTGGATTGGAGCGTGCAGTTGCACTAAGTGCTCCTAACACCTACTAACTTTCATCCAATTTAGCTGTCTATTGGGGCAATAATAAGGATTATGCTTATGCACTTATGTGCTCCACCATACAATATTATACACAGTCTGTTTAGTGTATTATGTATACATATCTGGGGGCCTAGTTATCAACGTGTCTACTTTTCCTGCCTTCGCCGGCCCAATACGCCCGCCTAAGCTCGCCTCACATCGCCGCCGCGGACCTGCAAAAATTCGCCTAAGTTATCAAAAAAGCTGTCAAAAAGCTGCGCACCAAGTACGGGGAGATGAGCAGCGGACTGTGAAAGTTATCACTCATCCGATCTCGCTGTTCTTCGGTTTTTTTACAGCTTTCTTGCTAGCCTGTCACTAAGCACCCACACTAACTACACTGTTATACCCCCTATACCGGCGCCCCCGGAGCCCCCCACAACTAAATAAAGTTAGTAACCCCTAAACCGCCGCTCCTAGACCCCGCCGCAACTCTTATAAATGTATTAACCCCTAAACCGCCGCTCCTGGACACCGCTGCCACCTACATTATACCTAGTAACCCCTATCCTGCCCCCCCTATACCGTCGCCCTCAATAATAAAGTTATTAACCCCTATCCTGCTGATCCCGCACCTCTCCGCAACTAAATAAATAGTTTAACCCCTAAACCGCCGCTCCCTGACCCCGCCGCAACCTATAATAAATTTATTAACCCCTATCCTGCCCCCCACTACACCGCCGCCACTGTAATAAAATTATTAACCCTTTTAAGGGCTGGTAAGGTAATAGAGCAGTTAACTTTTTTAATTTAGAATAGGGTAGGGACATTTTTTTATTTTGGGGAGCTTTATTATTTTATTAGGGGGCTTAGAATAGGTGTAATTAGCTTAAAAATCTTGTAATCTTTTTTTATTTTTTGTAATTTAGTGTTTGTTTTTTTGTAATTTAGTTTAGTTTATTTTATTGTATTTTAGTTTAGATATTTGTAGTTTATTTAATTTATTGATAGTGTAGGTGTATTTGTAACTTAGGTTAGGATTTATTTTACAGGTAAATTGGTAATTATTTTAACTAGGTAGCTATTAAATAGTTATTAACTATTTAATAGCTATTGTACCTAGTTAAAATAAATACCAAGTTACCTGTAAAATAAATATAAACCCTACAATAGCTACAATGTAATTATTAATTACATTGTAGCTATCTTAGGGTTTATTTTATAGGTAAGTATTTAGATTTAAATAGGAATATTTTAATTAATGATATTAATATTAATTAGATTTATTTTAATAAGAATTTAGTTAGGGATGTTAGAGTTAGATAGGGTTATTATACTTAATATATATATAATATAATAATGATATTAACTATATTAACCCTAATATAATTAGGGTTAATATAGTTAATATATATAATATAATAACTATATTAACTATATTAGCCCTAATATAATTAGGGTTAATATAGTTAATATATATAATATAATAACTATATTAACTATATTAACCCTAATATAATTAGGGTTAATATAGTTAATATAGCTGGCGGCGGTGTAGGGGGATTAGATTAGGGGTTAATCTATCTAATATAGGTGGCGGTGGTGTTGGGAGATTTGATTAGGGGGTAATACATTTATTATAGGTGGCGGCGGTGTAGGGGGATTAGATTAGGGGTTAATAATTTTAATATAGCTGGCGGCAGTGTAAGGGGCTCACATTAGGGGGTAGTTAATGTAGGTGGCGGCAGGGTAGGAGCTCACATTAGGGGGTAGTTAATGTAGGTGGCGGCGGGGTCCGGGAGCGGCGGTTTAGGGGTTAAAACATTTTTTATTATTAGGAGAGTGAGGGGGATAGCGGATAGAGGGTTAGACTTGTCGGGCTATGTTTGGGAGGCATGTTAGACAGTATGGGAGATTTAGTCAGGTTTTGTAGGCGCCAGCAGTTTCTAAAGTGCCGTAAGTCACTGGCAACTCCAGAAATTTGTACTTACGCAGATTTCTGGACATCGCTGGTTTATCCGACTTACGGCACTTTAGCATCTGACGGCGCCGTATATAGGATAGCTCGAGTTGCAAGCTGAAACTATGGGCGGCGGGGGTTCCCTCGCTTGCGCCGCAAACTACAATCTTTATCGGATCGCGCCCATGGAGTCTGCCCTCTTTTTAATGTATTCTCAATAAACTTCTATACGTTTTATCTTTTCCAAGAGACACTGAATAATTTTTTTTGTCCTTTCTTTGTTATAGTCTTTTTTGCAAGGAACTTTGTGGGACCTTTTTTTTTCTATGTTATTATTATTATTATTATTATTGTTATTATTGTTATTATTATTATTGTTATTATTATTATTATTATTATTATTATTGTTATTATTATTATTATTATTGTTATTATTATTATTATTATTATTATTGTTATTATTATTATAATTATTATTGTTATTATTGTTATTATTATTATAATTATTATTGTTATTATTATAATTATTATTGTTATTATTATTATTGTTATTATTATTATTATTATTATATTTATTATTGTTATTATTATTATTATTATTGTTATTATTGTTATTATTATTATTATTATTATTATTATTGTTATTATTATAATTATTATTGTTACTATTGTTATTATTATTATTATTATTATTATTATTATTATTGTTATTATTGTTATTATTATTATAATTATTATTGTTATTATTATAATTATTATTGCTATTATTATTATAATTATTATTGTTATTATTGTTATTATTATTATTTTTATTATTATTATTATTATTATTATTGTTATTATTAGTATTGTTATTATAATTATTATTACAACCGCGGTCCTCAAGTACCCCCAAACGGCCAGGATTTTATTACAGCTAAACCAGTGCACAGGTAAAATCAGCTGATGGATGAGAGCAAGTTAGTAACCTCGGTGTTACTGATCAGCTGATTACTTCACCTGTGCACTGGTTCAGCTATAATGAAAACCTGATCTGTTGGGGGTACTTGAGGACCGTGGTTGAGAAACACTGCGCTGGAGCACTGGTTTTCAAATCTGTCCTCAGGCCTCCCTAACAGGCCAGATTTCAGGGTTACCTTGGGTGAGATCAGGTTAATAAACATGTTTACTAATCAGATGATTATTTCACCTGTGCTCTAGTTCAGATATCCTCAAAATCTGGTCTGTTGGGGAACCTGAGGGCAGGTTTAAAAACCAATGCGCTAGAGTGATGTTGAGCACGTTAAAACTTCTCTGGTAAATCTTATTTACCATGGACTTGTAATATCAAGTTGCACACTAATAATAGCATGGTCCAGCGATATTACTTATCGCATCCAGCGCTATAATTAGCACCACACTCAGGGCCAGATTACCAATGGAGTGCAAAATTGTGCTTTCGCAAGCGCGATATTTGTGCTCTACTCGGAATACCAGCGCACACAAATGTGAGCTGATATTATAAGTACATCGCAATGCAAACGCAACCTCGAGTTCGCAATGCATGGAAACTTTGTGCTCATGAGAGTGCTCTTCGATAGGCCCCAATGATGCCGATAGACACAGTAAAGAACCAAACGCGAAGTGGATAAGTCACGCAGCATTGGGCAGCATTTGATCTAATCTCTGGTTAATGAATGCTAGCGCAAAGTGTCGCCAGTAAACTCGCATTAACAAGCCACTAGTAATGACTGGTTATTTAACATGCACCTGTAAATAGTAAATTTGCCCATTTACGGGTGCATGTTAAATTAGTGCTCCACTTGTAATCTAGCCCTTAGTGTTTTACTATAAAATAATATTTTACTTAAAAAATATATCAGATTAAAAAAAGTCTAAATTCTAAATATGTAACAATGAAGTGTTTGAATTCACATTTAGATATTAGAGCAAGATTTTTATTTCACATTACAAAGCAAGAGATAGGCCTGTTTCTTCCCGCTTGTATATTAAAAATATGTTTCTATTCAAAGATGCCATAAATCTATGTGAATTTATATTTTGACTGGAATGTCCCTTTAATGGGACAGGAAAGTCAAAATGAAACTTGCATGATTTAAATAGAACCGGTTATTTTAAGACATTTTTAAATTTACTTCTATTTCCAAATGTGGTTTGTTCTCTTGGTATCTCTTGTTGAAAAAGTATACGCACATATCCTACACTAGTGGGAGCTAGCTGCTGATTGGTGCCTGCAAACATTTGTCTCTTGTGATTGGCTAACTAGATGTGTTCAGCTAGCTGCTAGTAGTAAACAAACTGTTCCTTCAGCAAAGGATAGCAAAAGAACAAAGCAAATTTGATAATAGACGTAAATTACAAAGTTGTTAAAAATTGTATGTTCTATCCAAATCAAGAAAAACATGTTGCAGTTTTCTGTCCCTTTAAGGTTAAAGGCAAATCATATAAGTAATTTAAGAAATGTTAATGCAGTACCCCAGCCATTAATTCAAATTCAATTGTATCATATGTAAATTATTGCCAGAGTGCCCCCAAGTGGTAGAGATGATTTACTGCAGAATAAGGCCTAGTTTTCATTGAGGTGGTAAATCGTGGAAACTGGTGATAAGAACATTTATCTCCAAGTTGGAGATTTTTAATGTTACCACCAACTTCCACACTTTACCACCTCAAGCCCTATATTGGCAACAATAGACGGATGTGAAATTTTAGTTTAATTTGTATTGTTCTTGTACAGGACCGTCTTTAACACAGGGCAAAAGGGGCAGCTGCCCAGGGCCCAGTTTCGGTTGAGGGGCCCAAGAGTTCTAAAAAAAACTTTTTATGGTTCATACCAGACTGCTGATGTGACATGGGGAACACACACATTCAATCCTAATACTGTCACAGTCAAAAGTACTCTGTTTATATATATATATATATTTTAAACTGTGCCAGACCGTGCCGGTGTCATGTGACATGCCAAGCTATTGCCATGTGATTTTTTAGATGTGCACTGTGCAGCACTGAATGCAAAGCCTTAACTTGGTATCCAGCCATTACCATTGCATCAGAAAAGGTCCTACTGGGGTTACCACTGTTACCAGGTCACTGCTCTGGTGGTGGGGATTGTTTCTGGGTAGGGCTGACTGTAGGCGCATGCAGCAGAAAGCTGGAGCGGCATAACGTGAGGATTTGAGCATCTGTGCAGCTGCATACACTGCTCTCTTCAGTCTTGAGGCTGTGTGACTTATCCCACACTGTATCCATGCAGCCTTGGACAGACAGCATCCTGTCTGCTGGTCCCCTTAGCCCTGCTCTTTCTGCTGTGGCCCTGAAATCAACTAACTGAAGTTTGTTAGGGGAACAGTGCTTTGTAGAAAGGTGTCAGTGGGAAGAATAAGTGAGTGCACACACGCCACTCCCCATGCAGCATTGTCTAGTGCAGGGTGAGAGGGAACTTGTTCCTAGCAAAGAAGTGACATGTGCTGCTGTGGCTGATGTAATAGTGTCATGCTGATACTTCACAGATTAATGTAACGTTTATTTTTATAGTTTTTGTTTTCTCTCTGTCTCAGATTTAACAGCTTCCCATAGTAGTTCTGCTGTTCCAGTCAGTAAACTTATATTTGTCTGCACTTCCATGCTTCCTCCTCAGTCTTTACCTTGCTTGGCTCCTGTTGGCTGCCCTAAATCTCTTTAACCAGCTAACCTCACACCAAAAGCATATTAAATTAATCCACAGTGGAGGAATTTATATATTTATTTACTTATTAGTTCTGCTTAGGTCCAGTTTCACATACTGCAATTTATTACATTTTTTTTAAAAATGATTAGTCCAGCAGTGGATGATCCCCTGCTGGGCTAATAATTAAAAAAAAAAAATGATTTAGTTGTTTTTTGGGATGTTGGGGTGGAGAGCGAAATTGCATGGGGGGGCCCAAGAAAATTTTTGCACAGCGTCCGGTCAATATTAAAGACGGCCGTGTTCTTGTATACATTATACCTTTTTCCTAAGGATGTCAAATATATCACCCAACACACTTGTGTGTAATTTAGCTCACAGAGGCTTTGTTTGAGCACAGACAATACAATGACACAACATTTGCAACTATTCTATTGTGTTCAGGGCCATATTATCTAAAGGTCTCTGGGATTTTGAAATTCTCTAAGAAATCTCACCAGTACTATAAAGCCCCAGCTGGAATTATCTAAAGGCAGTTTTACTTTGAGAATGATGTGTCTTGCAAAGGGTTGTTCCCTGCATTTAAGAAGGAGATGTATGTATTACAAACATAAAAACATAATTTAAACATCAAATAAAACAAATAAATTAGATATTGTAATAAAAACATGCTGTAAAAATTGTATTTTTGAAAAAGGTTGGGTTCCCTGTCCCTTTAATGCCTGTGAGCACTGTTTATTATTCATACCCATTCTTATTAACTAAAGATGTTTTACAAAATAACTGTATATGGAGGGAAACGTACAGCAATAAAGGATTGAAAACTCTGATATTAGTCTAATAATTTCTATTAAAAAAATAAAATGGAAGCTACATAAATATATGAATACACAATTTCTGAATATTATTTCTATTATATAAAAGTGTGATGTTATGTTGTGTATCTTATACTGTACTATAACACAAGTTATTTATTTTATACTGTGCAGATTTATACTTTGATTCATATCCTGCATAGAATTAGACCCCCCCCCCCCCCCCCAATTGTCACTATGGCCTCAATATTCAAAACATTGACAGACCAACAAAAAACTGCCTGCTTGGGTTTGCCAGGCTCATGATATATTCAACAAAAAGAGGCTGACCCGCAAAGTGCCAACGAGTGGCAATGTGTCTCCCTTAGGAAATAATAGAATTCGTTGACTCAGCAAAAGTCTGCCAACTTCGGCACTCGTTGGCACTATCAGCGGAGGAGGGGGTTGTATTTGAAGTGCTCCTACAAGCAGACAGTGCATTCGCTGAAACAAAAAAACGGTTTCTGTGTGGGAACACTTCAAATAATACAAACCTAACCTTACTGTTACTAAACATTACCTGTCTCACACTGGAAAATCTCGTCACTGAAAAGGTGGCGAGACAAATATGGCTGAAACCCTGTACCTAACCTGCAAGGCTTGGAATATATTTCACTTCTGGTAATGTTTCACAAGTAACACTCAGATAACTCCCACCGAACGTCTATCTCTATATTAAATCTGCGATCTACCTTACTAATGAAGCCAAAATAACCCAAAACCTTCCTATTATAACTATAGGATCTATGTAGATACGTGTAAATACAATGAGGCCTATTTATCAAATGTCTGTTGGATCTGATCTGACAGTGCGGATCAGGTCCCACAGATATCGCTGAATGCGGAGAGCAATACGCTCTCCATATTCAGCATTGCACCAGCAGCTCACAAGAGCTGCTGGTGCAACGCCGCCCCCTGCAGACTCGCGGCCAATCGGTCGCCAGCAGGGAGGTGTCAATCAACCCGATCGTACTCGATCGAGTTGAATTGTGGCGATTCCTGTCCACCTCATCAGAGCAGGCAAACAGGGTTATGGAGCAGTGGTCTTTAGACTGCTGCTTCATAACCGCTGTTTCTGGCGAGTCTGAAGAAGACTCGCCAGAAACACGGGCCCACAAGCTCCATACAGAGCTTGATAAATGCGCCTCCATGTATAATTTTTATGTATCCTATTGTACAATGCAATACTATGGGGTCAATTTATTAACTACCGGTGGACATGATTCACTGTAGCGAATCCTGTCTGTCTGAAATCGCTCATTTGCCAACAACATACGCTGTCGGCATTTAACATTGCACAAGCATTTCTTGTGAAATGCTTGTGCAATGCCGCCCCAGCTATTTAAAATATTTACAATTCTTAAAATAATATGCATTATACAAGAAAATGCATATAATTTAAACATTGTATATACATATATAATGCGTCTTAAAACTATTAACCCCTTATGCGCCCTTACCCAGCACATCCTAACATGGCTACACTATTAACCCCTAATCTGCTGATTTATTGGTGGCTACACACATATGCCTCTTGTCATTGGCTTACTAGATGTGTTCAGCTAGCTCCCAGTAGTGCATTGATCCTCTGGTGCTGTCTGGATGTGTTTAACCCCTTTGTAAGGGCCATACATATAGTTATTTGCAAGAAATAGTGCAAAATGTTCTAATGTAAACAGCTTACTACTAGCGAACTTAACAATCAAACGAAAGCGCTAAATAGCGCATAAATTTTTATCTGGCTCATAGTGTTTTACCTATTCTGGATGGAGAGATGCATTTCAAAATGTGTAGGTTTTCAGTTCAACCATAAACTGCTGAGAACAACTACAAAAGAAACGTTGCTATTCTTACGTTATTTCTTCCTGTGTCTGCAGCTCTTTTCAGAACTTCTCGTATGTAAACCGCTTAAATTTGCCGGTGAAGCTCCACCTCTTCATACTGGGCCTCCATCTTGGAGCTTAGGAGCCAGAGTGAGTGTCTCTTCTTCACATAAAGGACTAGATTACAAGTGGAGCTCTAATTTATCGTGCCCCCACAAACTGTCAAATGTGCCCGTTTGCAGGCATGCGATAATTAATTAGTCATTACAAGTGGCTCGTTATTGCAACTGCGAGCTTACGGTAGCAATTAGCGCTTATAAAATTAACCAGAGATCTCTGGTTAATTTTATAAAAATGACTCAAATGACCCCAAAATACAGTGTAGTATGTTGTATTAAAAAATAAAAATTGTAGCATTTTTATTTTTTAATAAAATAGCTGCACTAAGCAGTATTTTGGGGGTAAAGTTGGCAGGAATGGGGTGTTAGAAAAAATTTGGAACTTAAAGTGCCTTTACATAGCGGACTATGGGAACTGTGTGTTCCCAGTAAATATATATGTACAGTATATGCTTATATAGATATATATTTATGTGTTAATATGTGTATATACAGTGCCACAAATCAACACATAAATAATTATGTATATAAGCATATACATATATATTAATATTGCTGCCCATCACTGCGCTACTTACCCCCTTCACTGCGTTTAGGTTCTGTGCCATCTCTGACGGCATTAGAACGAGGCTCCCATTAGAGCCTATGGAAGTGCGCTCAAGTGAGCGCAATGCTTCCCAGCAATGCAAATGTAAGCTCGCGTTTCCATGGCTCTCTACTTATAATACCAGAGCACATTAGCGTGCACTGGTATTACACAGTGGAACGCAAATATCTCTTTAGCAAAAGCAATATTTTGCGCTCCATTTGTAATCTGGCCCAAAGTATATTAATGAACTTCCCTTAATACACAGTTCCCAATGTAAACATTGCCTTTAAAGAAATTCCTTAATGGATAGAACCTTCCCAGAATAGAGAGCTTTAAAGAATCAGACCCTAGGCAGACGCAGTGCACACAAAATATAATACAATAATATAGAGCAATGCAGCTGTTTAACAAATGTACAGATTCTGCGGCCTATCATGCACCCTAAACACTGTACAGTTGTCAAAAAGCCGGTAACATTACTGATCTGTAAATGTGCACTGTTTTTGTCACCTGTGCTCCAAGATGGCGGCTCACAGTATGAAGAGGCTTGGGGGTGCCAGGTGTCCAGTATTTAATAGGACTCTCCAGTATTTTAGAAGGCTGTCTAGTGAGAACTATATAAAAATACCACTTGAATGTCCAGTATTTTACAGTCCCCTAACTGTTAGCTAAATGTAAAGGGCCCCCTGTGCATTAAAAATATGGTCAAATAAAAAGACCAACACTGTGCATTTTCTATAATGTGTCTTGCAGGCAGATATGGGAGTTTTAAATCATCCCTTTGGTGTGTGATCCTGGCAGTTAAGGGGTTAAATCACTACTGCATATGTGTGTTACTGGCTTAAGATTGAGCTTTTAGGAGACATTGTGTGACACCCACCTCTCACCTGTACCCAGTCACCTATATGTTGTCCAGTATTTTTATGGGCCAATGCTAGTAACCCTAGAAGAGATGGCGCTTCATTATCTTACAACTTTAGGGGTTAAAAAAGAAGAAAAGGCTTTGAAGATAACTGCAAGAACCAGAATAACAATCAATAGCCCTGTGAGTAGCAACAATGGCATTGCAGTTGTGCCCAGCAGTTTAATGTCCCTTTAATACAAAAATATGTGCAAATGATCTACAAAATGTAAAATAGTTCATCTGGGCTCTCTGTTTCATTTTAAGTGACTTTGGCAACCCTTTTGGTGGCTTGGCTTCAAAACCAATATATTCACTCTTCCCTATTTCTAGATATAAAATGCATAAGCTCAGTTAACGACATGCGCATGTTTAGAAATAGGCCAATGTCAAGTGTAAAATAATATGCAGAATGAAATGACAGGGAATGTAGTACATACGATCAGAGCCCTTTTGCTGACAGTAATCTTGTATACATAATCATTTTAATGCCAGGCAGAGAGTTTGTTCCCAGGGTGTCTTGTACATTTCCACCAGACGGAATTAATACATAATTATGTAAATTGCTTTTATTTCAGCTAAAGAATCATGGTCCAGTCAATAATATTCATGAATTGAGAAAGGGCAACTCCTCCTGGAAGAAATAACAGAGAGCAGATCATAAGCAAATATTTCTTAACAGACAAAGGGCTCAGCCCCACGGCACTATATATTAACATATTTCCACATAATTAGTTTGTTTTCCACTTGAAATCAGAAAAAGATTCGACGTTGCGCTCTGCGCCTGAGGATGATGCGTACAGTAGCATTCTGATGCATAGGTTCATATTTTGAATAATTAACAAGAATTAATCTGCTGAAATTAAAGTTTGAAATATTATAGAACTCATGAATAGTGTATGGAACAGTCAAGTAAATTAAACTAGGAACATAATGTAGACAACTACACAATAGCAGATGATGCTGGCAGTCTGGTTTTTAATCAACAACGGTAGCTGGAAGGAACCAATTCCTTGTATGCTGCGGGGTATTTTAACCTCTTAGTTGCCAGAGAGGATTGCAAAACTATACATTGTTCTTTTTTAACAGACCAGTGATTTAAGGCATATCTCAATATCATAGCCAAATTTTGGTAGTGAATGAGTTAAGTAATGTGGCAAAATTAATAAAAATAGAAAACATGGTTTAATGTTGGAAACTGCACATCCTTTCCAAAATTCATTGACTATTCCTAAAGTGTATAATCCTATTATAAAGAACACCTGTTTTTATGAAAGAAGTGCATTTATTTGAAATGTGTTAAGAAAGCATTTTAAGTATACTTTAGTGAGTAATTATAAAAATACATTGAGGAATAATTATACCAATGCATCTATTTTTTAATAAAATCTTTATTAATTACAGTTAATTAAAGGCAACAAATTACATTATTCTTGAAATGATCCAAAACCAGGGCGGAAAATAATTTTTAGGGAGCCAATAATTACCCCGCAAAGCTCCAGTGCCCGGGGATTGAGTCAGAGATGTCTGTGAGTTACAGATATTCAATGGATGGCTGGATGCATGGGCACTGCATGGGTGGGGCTAGGTGGAGCTGAGTAGAACAGAGCAGGAATAGGAGATCTAGGAAGTTCTATGCAAGCAATAATTGCTATAAACATTAGAGCATTTTCTTTAACACTTATATGTTCCTTTAATTTTAAGAACATTAAATATTGCCATGCCTGTTAGTCAGATATAAAGCAACAATTGCAGCTGGATTATTTGTTTTCAGCTAAAGTATAAATGTATTTTGGTTTATACAAATGGCTATTAGAGTTGGCTAAAACTTGAGTTTTAAACAGAAATGAATGGATGGAGTCCAGTACATTGGCTCTGGACCAGTCTTTAAAATACAGAAGAAAAATGCAGATGGCAATTCACAGCCAGCTGGTATCAAAGCTGGGCAGAAAAAAGTGTCACAATATTGGTGACTTTTTATATTTCTCAAACAACATGGGGAAGACCTGTGCAGCCTGCAAGTGTTTATAGTAAAGCAGATTTCATTCTTTTATTAACATTTTCTTTGTCAAACATCAATTTACATTTACATGTTAAAAGAAGGGAAAAAAAAGCTTTGATCAAAACAGATTGCTTCATTCATAACATTTTGTTGTATTTACAGTTTCATTTGATTTATTTTTTATGTGTTTTGTTTTGCTTTTAATGAAGCTAAATTAAAAAACAAAAAACAAAACACATCACTAAAATAATATATTTTCAAAGGGACACTAGCACTAAATACATTTCATGCACCCCCACTAATCCTGGGTGCTACCATTATGGAACCTAGGTTACACTGCCAATATTTAAAGAAGAGTTGCTATACATGATCAGCACTGGAATGCAGTGAAGGACAGTTTTTAAAATGGCGGCAGCCATGACTAGAGGGAGATGTGGAATAACCTCAATACTATGCTGATAAAAATTATTTAGTGTTTAATGTCCCTTTAATATGCATATAGAAGCAGTATATGGGGCCGAATTATTAAATTCCGAATGGAGCTTGATGCCCCTTGTTTCTGGCGAGCCTGAAGAAGCGGTCTAAAGACCGCTGCTCCATAACTTTTCCGCCTGCTCTGAGGCAGCAAACAGAGATCAACCCGATCAAATACGATCGGGTTGATTGACACCCCCTGCTAGCGGATGATTGGCCACGAATCTGCAGGGGGCCTTATTGCACAAGTAGTTCTGGTGAACTGCTGATGCAATGATAAATGCAGACAGCGTATGCTACATTGTATCATGTCCGCTCGCACTTTGATAAATATGCCCCTATATGTTTATGGCTGGTTTACTAATGTGCTAAGAGCTGTATAATTTTAACGTTATACTTTTGCAACAATGTACAATCACCTTAATAAAATTATTGTACCTTTTTTGGTTGCTATTGAAGCAGTTTGGTTGCATTTAATCCCCTCTTTATAATGAAAGGGAAGCCCGTTGACAAAAGGTGTCTCTAAGGGTTGGCTGTGTGTATTATGTGTGCGTAGTTAGAATTCTTTACTCGCACTTCGGCCTAGTATGCAGAATTCATAAAGACTCCAATGCCCTTGTGAACTATCTTGTCTCAAGGATGTGTCTAACTATATCAAAGCTGATGAGTTTTCTGCATTTTTTCTTTTTCGGTTTACACGTTTTCTGATACAAATAGATTACAGCTGCCTGTTTTATTGAAGTATTTTTTTTTTTTTGTCAACCTTAATTCTGTTCTGTAAAATTTTGAAAGTGGTTTTGAGATGCCGGAACTAACTTGATTCACCAACAAGTGAATGGTCATAGTATAGATACAGCTCCATTGATTATAATGGAGAATGACTCTCAACTTGCAGATTAATGAGCAGGAAAGGACAAATCAATTTTTGAGTTGTTCCCACATTTTCCCCCCACAAGATATTAGTTTTACAAGTCATTTTTTATTGAACCTAACCCATTATTTTCTCAATTACCTACAATTAGAAACTTTAGCTACAAGTAGACTTGTGCAGCTGTGAACCATTCGGTTTGGCTGAATTTTTAGAATGAATATTTTGGGAAATCAGTTTCACAGAATATTTGTTGACTGCACTATTCGGTATTTATTTTGTTTTAAACTAAACAAATACTGAATACTTTTAGAACATTTACATTCATTTTTGTTAAACAAATATAAATGTTCCAAAGCTACAGGGGAACAGGTTCACGTGCAGCTCTATACTTCCCTTTAGCGTGCTGGAGACCCGAGCTAACCTGTTCCTTGTTTTCACAGAGTTCCAGGCTTCTCCTTTAGTACAGATCCTCGGAGCCGGCACACTAAGCCTCCGATTAGTGCGGGCTCAGCTCTGGAATAAAACCCATTTATCTCTTCTCTCCAGAGTGCAAAAAATTAGTATTTTACTCATTTAAAGGGACAGTCTACACCAGAATGTTTCTTGTTTAAAAAGATAGAAAATCCCTTTATTACCCATTCCCCAGTTTTTTTTTTTATTCTATCGTATTTAAAGAATTTTCCACTGACCTTAAGCTCTTGTATTAAATTATCAGAAGCGATACATAGGAAACTTTGATGTGTAGATATGCTAAACAGTACGTAAATGTCAAATTTGCATACATTTCAAGTGAACCAACAATATTTACCTTGGAGCACAGCTTCATATTTTTATGACAATTGCAACATTGAATAAGTGACTCATTTCGCATATCTGAGCAGCATTATGTCACAGCAAGTTATCTCAGAGTTGTTTGAAAGAATCAAAGGGATGAACATCACTGTCTGAAATTAACAATAAGATTAATAAGAGTTGACAATTGTAGCTGATGTTTATATGGTCACTGGCTATTGAGGCTGGTTATAGTTAGTGACTTGAAGTCTTAATACATATGAATACTTAAGTCATTCATTATGCAAATGTGTCCTCTACCTGTCAGAGCAAAGTAAAGAATGGACAAAAGTGGAGATTGAATAATTGATATTATAAAATAGACACGTGCATAGACAAAAATTTCAGATGAATTGTTTGTTCCAAAAGAAAGTTTTCTTCATTTAATCCAATATTTGTTCATAGGATCACTCAATTCAGTTAATTAATTTATTAATATAAATTTGTTAATCCCCTATTAGGAAAGTCTTCAGACAGCAGTGGAGCAGCTGGACAACAATTTAAACTTAAAGGGACACTGACCCAAATTTTTCTTTTGTGATTCAGATAGAGCTTGTGGCAGCAGCACACTACTACTTTAAAGGGACACTGAACCCAATTTTTTTCTTTAGTGACTCAGATAGAGCATGCAATTTTAAGCAACTTTCTAATTTACAGAAAAGTAGATCCGGGCTAACAGGGAAAAGCTCCTCAAAGGTAAATGAATCCTCAAGAAACACTTCAAAAACGGAAGCAAATAATAACCGGTCAATGTATAAAACAGCAGAGTCTTTATTGGGTACGTTTAAAAACAAAGATAGGGACAAAGCTCCATTACTTCAAGGTAATGGCTACAGCTTGACAGACTGCAGACATGTTTCGCGTGAAGTAATGGAGCTTTGTCCCTATCTTTGTTTTTAAACGTACCCAATAAAGACTCTGCTGTTTTATACATTGACCGGTTATTATTTGCTTCCATTTTTGAAGTGTTTCTTGAGGATTCGTTTACCTTTGAGGAGCTTTTCCCTGTTAGCCCGGATCTACTTTTCTGTACATGTGGTCTTACGATACGCTGGAAGCGGAGGCGTGAGGATCAGGGCTCCAGGAAGCACTACCGGACCGAGGACGTATGCCTACGCTGAAGCAAACACAGCCTGATAAGCGCCAACCTTCTTTTCCTTTAACTTTCTAATTTACCCCTATTATCAAATTGTCTTCATTCTCTTGGTATCTTAATTTGAAATGCAAGAATGTAAGTTTAGATGCCGGCCCATTTTTGGTGAACAACCTGGGTTGTTCTTGCTGATTGGTGGATAAGTTCATCCACCAATAAAAAATTGCTGTCCAGAGTTCTGAACCAAAAAACTTAGATGCCTTCTTTTTCAAATAAAGATAGTAAGAGAACAAATAGAAATTGATTGATAATAGGAGTAAATTTGAAAGTTGCTTAAAATTGCTGCTCTATCTGAATCACGAAAGAAAAAAATTGGGTTCAGTGTCCCTTTAAAGTAGTAGCGTGTGCTACTGCCACAAGCAAGCAGCAACACTTGTTTTTGCCAAGTACATATATACTCTTTAGACCCTATGTCACTATATACATTTTGAGACATTTGTGCTGCTGGTAAGATCTATTAATAAGATAAAAATATATGAAAAGTTAAACTTCAGCTTCCATATTGCCATTCAACCTAAGACTAATGTTAGTTTGTTGTAAATGATTTCGGTTTCAATTTGTTTGTTTGTTTTTTAAATCTAAACTTTTGCCAATATTAAAGTTATTGTGCATGTTCAGGTCACAATTTAATAAACCAGTTTGCTTATGTTTGATAAAAAGTTAAAAATAAAGTTAATTTTAATATTCAAATATACAGCTTGCAGATAAATTAAATATGATTATCATGTATTCATTATGCCAATCAGCTAGCAAGCATAAGAAGGATGTACCTATCAGCCAATAATCGTTAGCAGGAAGTATTTATCAGCCAATGAGCATTAATAAGATGTATTACTGATACTACTATATCCTATATAATAAATGGCCAAGTATGTTTGTCAGATGCAGTCATGCGCAGTAGAGACTGCACGTGACAAACATACCTGGCCGTTTGGATCCTGACACTCAGCACTCAGCACAGAGCAAGGCTGAAGCAGAGTGTCAGGGAGCGTGGCCCACGGGAGCGTTGTGATGGGGGTGTGGCCGGGTGTCACAAGGGGCGTGGTCGGACGGGGCAATGGGGGCGTGGCCGGGCATCGCGAGGGGCGTCGCGGGCGTTACGAGGGGCGTGGTCGGGCGGGGATCGCCGCGGCGGGGCGTGGCCGGGCAGGGTGCCGCAAAGGGGGGCGTGGCCAGAGAGGCAAAGACCAGAGAGGAAGCAGGAGAGGGGGGAGAAGGGCCAAAGAGGGGGGAGAACCAAAGGGGGGGAGAACCAAAGGGGGAGAGAGCCAAAGGGGGGGGAGAGAGAGAGCCAAAGAGGAAAGAGAGCCAAAGAGGAGAGAGAGCCAAAGAGGAGAGAGAGCCAAAGAGGGGAGAGAGCAAAAGAGGAGAGAGAGCAAAAGAGGGGAGAGAGCCAAAGAGGGGGGAGAGCCAAAGAGGGGGGGGGAGAGAGCCAAAGAGGGGGGGGGGAGCCAAAGAGGGGGGGGGGGAGAGCCAAAGAGGAAAGAGAGCCAAAGAGGAGAGAGAGCCAAAGAGGGGGGAGAGAGAGCCAAAGAGGGGAGAGAGAGAGCAAAATAGGGGGGGGGGAGAGCCAAAGAGCGGGGGAAAGAGCCAAAGAGGGGGGGAGTGAGCCAAAGGGGGGGGGGGGGAGAGGCAAAGGGGGGGGAGAGCCAAAGAGGGAGGAGAGAGAGAGCCAAGGAGGAGAGAGAGCCAAAGAGGAGAGAGAGCCAAAGAGGAGAGAGAGCCAAAGAGGGGAGAGAGCCAAAGAGGGGGGAGAGCCAAAGAGGGGGGAGAGCCAAAGAGGGAGGGAGAGCCAAAGAGGGGGGAGAGAGCCAAAGAGGGGGGGGGGAGAGCCAAAGGGGGGGAGAGCCAAGGAGGGAGGAGAGAGAGAGCCAAAGAGGAAAGAGAGCCAAAAAGAAGAGAGAGGCAAAGAGGAGAGAGAGCAAAAGAGGGGGGAGAGAGAGAGCCAAAGAGGAAAGAGAGCCAAAGAGAAGAGAGAGGCAAAGAGGAGAGAGAGCAAAAGAGGGGGGAGAGCCAAAGAGGGGGGGGAGAGAGCCAAAGAGGGGGGGGGAGAGCCAAAGAGGGGGGGAGAGAGCCAAAGAGGGGGGGGGAGAGAGCCAAAGAGGGGGGAGAGAGTCAAAGGGGTGGGAGAGAGAGAGCCAAAGAGGAGAGAGAGCCAATGAGGAGAGAGAGCAAAAGAGGGGAGAGAGCCAAAGAGGGGGGATAGAACAAAAGAGGCGGGAGAGAACAAAAGAGGGGGGAGAGAGAGCAAAAGAAAGGAGGGAGAGAGCCAAAGAGGGGAGAGAGATAGCAAAAGAGGGGGGGGGAGAGAGCCAAAGAGGGGGGGAGAGAGCCAAAGAGGGGGGGAGAGAGCCAAAGGGGGGGAGAGAGCCAAAGGGGGGGGAAGAGAGCTAAAGGGGGGGAGAGAGCCAAAGGGGGGGGAGAGCCAAAGGGGGGGAGAGCCAAAGAGGGGGGAGAGAGAGCCAAAGAGGGGGGAGAGAGCCAAAGAGGGGGGGGGGAGAGAGCCAAAGGGGGGGGAGAGAGCCAAAGAGAGCAAAAGAGGGGAGAGAGAGCAAAGGAGAGGGGGGAGAAAGCAAAATAGAGGGGGGAAGAGAGAGCAAAAGAGAGGGGGGAGAGAGCAAGGGGTGGGACCGCTGTACTGCAAAAAATGGCCCGTGTACACGGGCTTTAGTACTGGTTAGTTTATATTTAAACAGCTTTTAGTTCATTATCAAATATTTTGACTTTTTTAAATGCTGCTCTTTCATATGGATTGGAAGAATTTCCCTTTAAATGTGCTTTTGTATAGTGTTATGTAATTTTCATGGCCCTACAACACAACATGAGGCACTAAATTTGGCTATAATCATAATATTAGCACATTACCTGCCTACTCTCTCCAGCCCTTTCATAGTACAGTATATTGATTGAAACCTACACATACATATACAAAAACGTATAAACAGATTTTAATGGCAGATAAGAACCATAGGCCAATAAGTCTGACTGCATTTCCAATACGGTATGTGTTTAAGTAGTTATTAGTGTAGCCTTATCATTACTCTGGCATTCTTGGTGTCCCCCACAGTGTTTGTCTTTACCACCTCTAACTGAAGTTTATTTGATGAATCCACCACCCTTTCTGTAAAGAAGTGTTTCTACAAATTACTCCTGAACCTACTATCTTTCAGCTGGAGATCATGAATCCTTTTTCTATTGTTGCTCTTTTTGTGAAAAATACTTTCAGCCTTAGTTTTCCTTAGTCCCTTGTTATCCTCTTAACATCCTTAAACAATTCGATCATATTACATCTCTACCTTCTCTCCTCTAAGATGTGTTTAGGTCATTGAGACTTTCCTTATGGAGGTGTAATTGTTAGACTACATACAGTAGATTTTTGTAGTAGGCCACCTACAGTTGTATACACTATAACACCTCTACAGAGGCTTTCTGGGACAAGAAAGTGAGAGGGACTTGTGGTTGTGGGCAGTGGCTTACCAGTGTATGTTGGGGGAATTGTGACAGCAGGGCAGGACCATGGACTTGCTGTAGATGGGGTGGGGCATGTGGTGTGTTGGGCAGAATGTGAGGGGCAGTACCTCAAAACCATAACATTTGCCCTTATGTGGGAAGCTAGAGAAAGTTTGAACCTGTCACAGTCTCCCTAGATCTAGAAAGGTTGCAAGGTATGGAAACTCTGAATAGGATGTGGGCACCGCACTATGCCTTGTGAGAATAGGATGTGGGCACCGCACTATGCCTTGTGAATAATGAGAGGTAGTGCAAGCTCAGCTTGTCTTTGCATATATATCTTGTAATACAGAAAGAGAAGTGCTCTACCAGAAACAGCTCAGTCTATGGCAAGTTACCACCAAGGAACAGCACCTTTTATCTCAATTATGCTTTCACAGAGGAGGACTTTTCTGAAGTATATCAGTTTGACCCCCAAGGTCAGTCCAGCCCTTAAATACCACACAGTCCTCCTCTGAACTAGGAACATAGCAACCCCAGACGGTTGTTTTGGCCTTCTATGGGCCTCGTCAGTGAGGTACAGCCATATCTTGTAAGAAATGGAGAAGTAGATGGAGATAAAATAGAGGAAATAGGAGTGTCTAATTAATTTGAACAATTATTGGACCCTATTGCAGTGCTTTGCATGACAATTTTTTTATTTATTAACTATGGAATTATACTCTATTAAAGGACACTAGAGTCAAAATTAAACTTTCATGAATCAGATAGAACATTCAAAATCTTTACAATGTACTTCCATTTTTAGCATGTTACTTGCTTCCAATGAGCTTTTTCATTCCCCACAGCATTGGCAGCATTTTTTAGATTATCTGTTTTACAAACAAAAGGCCCTATGCTTAAAGGGATATTTCAGCCAAAACTGAAATGCACATTAATGTATTTCACTTTTTAACAGAAACATTTTTGCATTACACATGTATTAGCATAAATGCTTCTAGTAAGAGCTATGACTCTTTTCAGTGTAAGCTTTTACTGTGCATGTGCACGTGACACATTTCTAAATATAATTTATACACCAGCATTTTAAACAGTGTTTTTGTTCAGTGAGCTGGCAGTTACTGGTATCATTGTCGTTGCCAACACAACACAGATTAATAACAAAACTAATCAATGCAAATTCTCTTAGGTTGGATGACAACCGTGTGTCATCATCCTGGGACCTTATGTGTCTAAGGTGGCTTTGTATTAGGCCAAGTCGATCATGTAAGTGACCTCCCCACATGTGAGCGTAGTGACGTTGCTTAGGCCTGGAAACCTGGAAGTGTCAGGGAATGTGAAAAAGGAGAAGGAAGCTGGATGGGAGAAAGAGTGGATACAAAAAACCCTCCTTTAACTCCTACAAACCCCCAAGACACACCATTGGAAAGATAATCATCTGTGGTTTCAAATGGTGTATGTCTTGGGGAGCACAATGTAAAATTACAGTTATATAAGGATAACCCCTTCTTTTCTACAACAGAGTTTAAAGAAAAAAACACAATTGTTTACAACTTTGTTTATTCAAAATGTTAATAAAATATTTTTTTTCACACATTTTGGGCTAGATTACAAGTGGAGCACTAAATGTAGAGTGAGTCGAGGGCCTCTATTTATCAAGCTGTCAACCGCAAATACGCTGGAATTCCGCAGCGTATTTGTGGCGAGCCTGATTCGCCTTAGTTATCAAAGGCTAGAGCCTGGCAAAAGTATAATTTAGTGACGTAACATACGATCCGCCGGACTCAGTCCGACACAGATCGATGGTTACGTCACTCCAGATGTTCCGAACGCAAGTTCGGCACAATCTGACTACTTTTGGAAGTTATCAAGATCCTACCAGGTACGCTCGCCACTTTTCAAGCCCAGCGTACCTGGTTTTCAATCTGCCGCCCTGGAGGCGGCGGATGCCATAGGAATCAATGGGAGTCTGACAGCAGCAAAAGCTTATGTTCGCTGCTGCCCGATATCATTGATTCCTATGGGAAATGTCTACACCTAACACCCTAACATGTACCCCGAGTCTAAACACTCCTAATCTGCCCCCCCCTACACTGCCGCCACCTACATGTCAGGGTGCCAGGAATCAGACTGAGACGAGAAGTGCAAAAATAATCACACCTTTATTAATAGCAAAAAATATTAAAAAGTCCACAAGTCAAATAACAAGCCAGGAATCAAAACCAGAGCTGGTAGTCAGACGAGCCGAGTCAGGAGCCAAAGCGAATAGTCAGACCAGCCGGAATCAGGAACAAGGAAAACAGCAGAGTCAGGAACAAGCCAGGGATCAGGAACCAGGAAGGACGTCAGGCAGCCAGGTAATACACAGGAACTCTCACAAACAGGTCTGAGACAACGCAAAGGCAAAGCATACTGAACAGAGGCCCATTAAATAATAAGTGATGACATCACAATTCTGAGACTGCATCCTGTCTCACATGGATGATGCACACCAGTCTGGCCATAAAAGGAAGTGCAGGAATTGAGCAGCATCTCCCACAATGCACCATAGTCTGGAAGAGAGGTGAGTAAAATGGCTGCCAGCAGCACATGGCAAACACAACAGGGAAAAAACCCTGACACTACTTTATACTTATTAACCCCTAAACTGCCGCTCCCGGACCCCGCCGCAACTAAATAAAGTTATTAACCCCTATACCACCGCTCCCGGACCCCGCCGCCACCTACATTATACTTATTAACCCCTAATCTGCCCCCCTACACCACCACCACCTACATTATATTTATTAACCAATAATCTGCCCCCCCTACACCGCCGCCACCTACATTATATTTATTAATCCCTAATCTGCCCCCCTACACCGCTGCCACCTACATTATATTTATTAACCCCTAATCTGCCCCCCTACACCGCCGCCACTATATTCATTTTATTAACCCCTAAACCTAAGTCTAACCCTAACACCCCCCCTAACTTAAATATTATTTAAATTAATCTAAATAAATTTACTATTATTAACTAAATTATTCCTATTTAAAACTAAATACTTACCTGTAAAATAAACCCTAACGGCTAGATTTAGAGTTTGTCGGTAACGACCCGCGTATCTAACGCTGGCTTTTTTCTGGCCGCACCTTTAAAATAACTCTGGTATTGAGAGTCCACAGAATGGCTGCGTTAGGCTCCAAAAAAGGAGCATATAGCATATTTAACGCAACTTCAACTCTCGATACCAGAGTTGCTTACGGACGCGGCCAGCCTCAAGGAAACAATGGGGCTGTTTGAGCTGAAAAAAAACCTAACACCTGCAAAAAAGCCGCGTTCAGCTCCTAACGCAGCCCCATTGTGATCGGAACAGCCAATAGAATGCAAGCTCAATCTGATTGGCTGATTGGATCAGCCAATCGGATTGAACTTGATTCTGATTGGCTGATTCCATCAGCCAATCCGAATATTCCTACCTTAATTCCGATTGGCTGATAGAATCCTATCAGCCAATCGGAATTCGAGGGACGCCATCTTGGATGACGTCATTTAAAGGAACCGTCATTCGTTGTTCAGTCGTCGGCCAGGATGGATGTTCCGCGTCGGAGGTCTTCAGGATGCTGCCGCTCCGCTCCGGATGGATGACGATAGAAGATGCCGCTTGGATGAAGACTTCAATTGGATGGAAGACCTCTTCTGCCCCGCTTGGATGAAGACTTCTACAAGATGGAGGAACTCTTCTTGCTCCGCTTGGATGAAGAATTTGGCTCAGCTGGGTGAAGACGACTCAAGGTAGGGAGATCTTCAGGGGCTTAGTGTTAGGTTTATTTAAGGGGGGTTTGGGTTAGATTAGGGGTATGTGGGTGGTGGGTTGTAATGTTGGGGGGGGGTATTTTATGGGGTTTTTTACAGGCAAAAGAGCTGAACTTCTTGGGGCATGCCCCGCAAAGGGCCCTGTTCAGGGCTGGTAAGGTAAAAGAGCTTTGAACTTTAGTAATTTAGAATAGGGTAGGTGTAATTAGTTTAAAATTGTTGTAATATATTTCTAATGTTTGTAAATATTTTTTTATTTTTTGTAACTTAGTTCTTTTTTATTTTTTGTACTTTAGTTAGTTTATTTCATTGTATTTATTTGTAGGAATTGTATTTAATTTATTTATTGATAGTGTAGTGTTAGGTGTAGTGTTAGGTTTAATTGTAGATAATTATAGGTATTTTATTAAATTTATTTATTGATAGTGTAGTATTAGGTTTAATTTTAACTTAGGTTATTATTTATTTTACAGGTAAATTTTTAATTATTTTAACTATTTTAGCTATTAAATAGTTCTTAACTATTTAATAGCTATTGTACCTGGTTAAAATAAATACAAAGTTACCTGTAAAATAAATATTAATCCTAAAATAGCTATAATATAAATATAATTTATATTGTAGCTATATTAGGATTTATTTTACAGGTAAGTATTTAGCTTTAAATAGGAATAATTTATTTAAGAAGAGTTAATTAATTTTGTTAGATTAAAATTATATTTAATTTAGGGGGGTGTTAGTGTTAGGGTTAGACTTAGCTTTAGGGGTTAATACATTTATTAGAATAGCGGTGAGCTCCAGTCGGCAGATTAGGGGTTAATAATTGAAGTTAGGTGTCGGCGATGTTAGGGAGGGCAGATTAGGGGTTAATACTATTTATTATAGGGTTAGTGAGGCGGATTAGGGGTTAATAACTTTATTATAGTAGCGGTGCGGTCTGCTCGGCAGATTAGGGGTTAATAAGTGTAGGCAGGTGGAGGCGACGTTGAGGGGGGCAGATTAGGGGTTAATAAATATAATATAGGGGTCGGCGGTGTTAGGGGCAGCAGATTAGGGGTACATAGCTATAATGTAGGTGGCGGCTCTTTGCGGTCGGCAGATTAGGGGTTAATTATTGTAGGTAGCTGGCTGCGACGTTGTGGGGGGCAGGTTAGGGGTTAATAAATATAATATAGGGGTCGGCGGTGTTAGGGGCAGCAGATTAGGGGTACATAAGTATAACGTAGGTGGCGGTCGGCAGATTAGGGGTTAAAATAATTTAATAGAGTGGCGGCGATGTGGGGGGACCTCGGTTTAGGGGTGCATAGGTAGTTTATGGGTGTTAGTGTACTTTAGAGCACAGTAGTTAAGAGCTTTATAAACCGGTGTTAGCCCAGAAAGCTCTTAACTACTGACTTTTTTCTGCGGCTGGAGTTTTGTCGTTAGATTTCTAACGCTCACTTCAGACACGACTCTAATATTTAGAAAGATCCCATTGAAAAGATAGGATACGCAATTGACGTAAGGGGATCTGCGGTATGGAAAAGTCGCGGCTGAAAAGTGAGCGTTAGACCCTTTTTTGAATGACTCCAAATACCGGCGGTAGCCTAAAACCAGCGTTAGGAGCCTCTAACGCTGGTTTTCACGGCTACAGCCAAACTCCAAATCTAGGCCTTAGTTAGCTACAATATAACTAATAATTACATTGTAGCTATTTTAGGATTTATTTTTATTTTACAGGCAAGTTTGTATTTATTTCAACTAGGTACAATAGTTATTAAATAGTTATTCACTATTTAATAACTACCTAGCTATACAATTAAATAAAATAAAATAAATTACAAAAAAACCAAACACTAAATTATAGAAAATAAAAAAAAAATTACAAGAATTTTAATTACACCTAATTTAAGCCCCCTAATAAAATAAAAAAGCCCCCCAAAATAATAAAATTCCCTACCGATCAGATGAAGATTCCCTACCCTATACTAAATTACAAATAGCCCTTAAAAGGGCTTTTGCGGGGCATTGCACCAAAGTAATCAGCTCTTTTACCTGTAAAAAAAGAAATACAACCCCCACACACATTAAAACCCACCACCAACACACACAACCCTACTCTAAAACCCACCCAATCCCCCCTTAATAAAACCTAACACTAACCCCCTGAAGATCACCCTACCTTAAGCCGTCTTCACCCAGCCGGGCACAAGTGGACCTCCAGAGGGGCAGAAGTCTTCATCCGATCCGGGCAGAAGAGGATATTCAGACCGGCAGAAGTCTTCATCCAGACGGCATCTTCTATCTTCTTCCATCCGGAGCGGAGCGGGTACATCTTCAATCCATCCGACGCGGAGCATCCTCTTCCATCGACGTCCTAACGAAGAATGAAGGTTCCTTTAAATGAAGTCATCCAAGATGGCGTCCCTTGAATTCTGATTGGCTGATAGGATGGATTGAAGATGGACCCGCTCCGCTCCGGATAAAAGAAGATAGAAGATGCCGCTTGGATGAAGACTTCTGCCGGTCTGGATGTCCTCTTCTGCCCAGATCGGATGAAGACTTCTGCCCCTCTGGAGGTCCACTTGTGCCCGGCTGGGTGAAGACGGCTCAAGGTAGGGTGATCTTCAGGGGGTTAGTGTTAGTTTTTTTTTAAGGGGGTTTAGGTGGGTTTTAGAGTAGGGTTGGGTGTGTGGGTGATGGGTTTTAATGTTGGGGGGGGGTTGTATTTCTTTTTTTACTGGTAAAAGAGCTGATTACTTTGGGGCAATGCCCCGCAAAAGGCCCTTTTAAGGGTTATTTGTAATTTAGTATAGGGTAGGGATTTTTATTATTTTGGTGGGCTTTTTTATTTTATTAGGGGGCTTAGATTAGGTGTAATACGTTTAAAATTCTTGTAAATTTTTTTCTTCTGTAATTTAGTGTTTGTTTGTTTTTGTACTTTAGTTTATTTTATTTTATTGTATTTAATTGTAGGTAATTGTAGTTAATTCATTTAATTTATTTAATTGTAGTGTTAGGTGTAATTGTAACTTAGGTTAGGATTTATTTTACAGGTGCTTTTGTATTTATTTTAGCTAGGTAGCTATTAAATAGTTAATAACTATTTAATAACTATTGTACCTAGTTAAAATAAATACAAAGTTGCCTGTAAATTAAAAATAAATCCTAAAATAGCTACAATGTAACTATTAGTTATATTGTAGCTATCTTAGGGTTTATTTTATAGGTAAGTATTTAGTTTTAAATAGGAATTATTTATTTAATTATAGTTATTTTATTTAGATGTATTTAAATTATATTTAAGTTAGTGAGTGTTAGGGTTAGGGTTAGACTTAGGTATAGGGGTTAATAACTTTATTATAGTGGCGGCGGTGTAGGGGGGCAGATTAGGGGTTAATAAATATAAAGTAGGTGGCGGTGGGCTCCGGGATTGGCGGTTTAGGGGTTAAACAATTTATTTAGTTGCGGCGGGTCCGGGAGCAGCGGTTTAGGGGTTAATATATTTATTAGAGTTGCGGCGGGGTCCGGAAGCGGCAGTTTAGGGGTTAATAACTTTATTTAGTTGTGGGGGGCTCCGGGAGCGTCGGTTTAGGGGGTAAACAGTATAGTTTAGTGTGGGTGCTTAGTGACAGTATAGCAAGAAAGCTTTGAATAAGCCGAAGAGCAGCGAGATCGATGACTGTTAGTTAACAACAGTCCTCTGCTCATCGCACCGTACTTGGTGCGCAGCTTTTTGACAGCTTTCTTGATAAATTTGAAGAACGTATTCAGGTCTGCGGCGGCGATGTTAGGCGATCTTAGGCGAGCGTATTGGGCCGTCGAATGCAGGTAAGTAGACAGCTTGATAAATAGAGGCCATGATATCAATATCGCGACCACGCTAACTTCAGCACAGTATTACAAGTTGAAAGTAAATGTGACCGATCTAGCGCAATCTACATTTACGCTTGTCGGTTTAGCGTTAACTCACGTAATGGGATAAAAAATGTGACGCAAACACAATATAAATACATTAAAAAAACAAGTTACACGCATATAGACCTAGATTTGGAGTTTGGCGTTAGCCGTGAAAACCAGCGTTAGAGGCTCCAAACGCTGGTTTTAGGCTACCGCCGGTATTTGGAGTCACTCAAAATAGGGTCTAACGCTCACTTTTCATCCGCGACTTTTCCATACTGCAGATCCCCTTACGTAAATTGCGTATCCTATCTTTTCAATGGGATCTTTCTAACTCCGGTATTTAAAGTCGTTTCTGAAGTGAGCGTTAGACATCTAACGACAAAACTCCAGCCGCAGGAAAAAAGTCAGTAATTAAGAGCTTTCTGGGCTAACGCCGGTTTATAAAGCTCTTAACTACTGTGCTCTAAAGTACACTAACACCCATAAACTACCTATGCACCCCTAAACCGAGGTCCCCCCACATCGCCGACACTCGAATAATTTTTTTTAACCCCTAATCTGCCGACCGCCACCTACGTTATCCTTATGTACCCCTAATCTGCTGCCCCTAACACCGCTGACCCCTGTATTATATTTATTAACCCCTAACCTGCCCCCCACAACGTCGCAGCCAGCTACCTACAATAATTAACCCCTAATCTGCCGACCGCAAAGCGCCGCCACCTACATTATCCTTATGTACCCCTAATCTGCTGCCCTAACACCGCCGACCCCTATATTATATTTATTAACCCCTAATCTGCCCCCCACAACGTCGCCTCCACCTGCCTACACTTATTAACCCCTAATCTGCCGACTGGAGCTCACCGCTATTCTAATAAATGTATTAACCCCTAAAGCTAAGTCTAACCCTAACACTAACACCCCCCTAAGTTAAATATAATTTACATCTAACGAAATTAATTAACTCTTATTAAATAAATTATTCCTATTTAAAGATAAATACTTACCTGTAAAATAAATCCTAATATAGCTACAATATAAATTATAATTATATTATAGCTATTTTAGGATTTATATTTATTTTACAGGTAACTTTGTATTTATTTTAACCAGGTACAATAGCTATTAAATAGTTAAGAACTATTTAATAGCTAAAAAAAAAATTTTTTGGAGCCTAACGCAGCCTTTATGTGGACTCTCAATACCAGAGTTATTTTTATGGTGCGGCCAGAAAAAAGCCGGCGTTAGTTTTTCGGGTTGTTACCGACAAAACTCCAAATCTAGCCGATATACACTATATATACACTATTTAATAAAAATTATTCATATAAATAAAAAGTTACAAGATTTCAAAGGTATGTGGTTTATGACAAGGTGTTTGACTGGAAAGGCATATAATATATATTTTAGGCAGGATCATCTGTTTAAAGGAAAACAAAAGGTAGAAGAAAGTCCAGTAAGGATTATTACTAAATTTAATAGCCATTAAATCACAAATGTTCAATCTAACTTTAGAAATTAGACAATTCGCTAATAGACTCTCAGAAACAGAGGACAGGGTCTCAGATGCTGAAGTAGAAAAAAGGAAATTATAGGCGCTAAAGGACAGTACCCAGCTTAACTAGTGGATTCCCCTCCAAGAATACAAAGTGGCAAAAGCAATGTGAAAAAGTGAAGTTAAGCGCTCAAAGCACGGGTATATCTAAGAGATGTGTACTTAAATAAAGGGACCAGTGTCCAGTATGTAATCAACGAAAAAATATATTCATCAAAGTATTTATATGTAATAATATATAGGAAGGAATATATATATATGTACCAGAACAGAGACAGAGGCGTAAATATAGTTCAAATGGAAAATTTCCAAAGGCAATTTATTATACTAATAAAGCAGAGGTGTCAAGATGTCTAAAATGATACAAAATGATACAATGTAAAACAAAGGGACGTCTCCCTTAAATAAATGTATAGATACATAAAATAAGCATAAAAGAACAATAAGAAAAAGTACTTGCGCTTTAGCGAAAAATGTACTGATGTCCCAAGATATTGACTTGCCAAGTGACAAGAAAGTAACTGTCCAATTGTAGGCTTAAATTGCCTGTATATGGTGGTTGGCGTTACTGGATGAGAGAAAAGGGCGCCTTTTTGTGTAAAGGTGATGTGACGTCACGTTTTAAAATTGTAGGTGATGTTGCCGTGGCAACCCCTATTCCTAAATCTGTAAGGAAATCCTGGGGGATCTAAAGATAATCTTTGCGCTCACGAAAGATGATAGCTTTGTTGTCGTGAGGAAAGACTAGCAGGATCTTGAAATTTAGAAATGGGTCTTTGCGGTCGCTAGTAGTGACTAGTTTATCCTTTGTTGAAGGACTTGGCGGTCGCAAACAGCGACTAGGAGAAACATATAGATCCTTCCAGTTGAAGATAAGGTGGTCGTTAGTAACGACTTGAGGATCTTTTAAGAAGTGTAGGTTGGTCTTTGCGGTCGCCGGTAGCGACTGGTTTATCCTTTGTTGAAGAACTTGGCGGTCGCAAGTAGCGACTAAGAAATTCTTTGGTTTAGGATGAGGTGGTCGTTAGTAACGACTCGCGGATCTTTTAGGATAAGTAAGATGGTCTTTGCGGTCGCTGGTAGCGACTGGGTTATCCTTTGTTGAGGAACTTGGCGGTCGCAGGGAGCGACTAGGAAATTCTTAGGAGACAGTCGGTATTGTGGTCGCTAGTAGTGACTAGGAGTTTCTTTGTAGCAAGGTTGGTGCCAAACGGCACAGCAGTTGGTGGAGTTAGTTGTCAGTTGGTGCCAGCATGCACATAGAAATTCAAATGGAAAGTCCTTTGAAGCATAAAATTGTTAACAGATAACAATAATGATGGATAAAATCAATAGCATAAAACACAGTGTCAGGTCAACGCGTTTCGCCCACAGGCTTTATCATGTCTTGATAAAGCCTGTGGGCGAAACGCGTTGACCTGATAATGTGTTTTATGCTATTGATTTTATCCATCATTATTGTTATCTGTTAACAATTTTATGCTTCAAAGGACTTTCCATTTGAATTTCTATGTGCATGCTGGCACCAACTGACAACTAACTCCACCAACTGCTGTGCCGTTTGGCACCAACCTTGCTACAAAGAAACTCCTAGTCGCTACTAGCGACCACAATACCGACTGTCTCCTAAGAATTTCCTAGTCGCTCCCTGCGACCGCCAAGTTCCTCAACAAAGGATAACCCAGTCGCTACCAGCGACCGCAAAGACCATCTTACTTATCCTAAAAGATCCGCGAGTCGTTACTAACGACCACCTCATCCTAAACCAAAGAATTTCTTAGTCGCTACTTGCGACCGCCAAGTTCTTCAACAAAGGATAAACCAGTCGCTACCGGCGACCGCAAAGACCAACCTACACTTCTTAAAAGATCCTCAAGTCGTTACTAACGACCACCTTATCTTCAACTGGAAGGATCTATATGTTTCTCCTAGTCGCTGTTTGCGACCGCCAAGTCCTTCAACAAAGGATAAACTAGTCACTACTAGCGACCGCAAAGACCCATTTCTAAATTTCAAGATCCTGCTAGTCTTTCCTCACGACAACAAAGCTATCATCTTTCGTGAGCGCAAAGATTATCTTTAGATCCCCCAGGATTTCCTTACAGATTTAGGAATAGGGGTTGCCACGGCAACATCACCTACAATTTTAAAACGTGACGTCACATCACCTTTACACAAAAAGGCGCCCTTTTCTCTCATCCAGTAACGCCAACCACCATATACAGGCAATTTAAGCCTACAATTGGACAGTTACTTTCTTGTCACTTGGCAAGTCAATATCTTGGGACATCAGTACATTTTTCGCTAAAGCGCAAGTACTTTTTCTTATTGTTCTTTTATGCTTATTTTATGTATCTATACATTTATTAAGGGAGACGTCCCTTTGTTTTACATTGTATCATTTTGTATCATTTTAGACATCTTGACACCTCTGCTTTATTAGTATAATAAATTGCCTTTGGAAATTTTCCATTTGAACTATATTTACGCCTCTGTCTCTGTTCTGGTACATATATATATATTCCTTCCTATATATTATTACATATAAATACTTTGATGAATATATTTTTTCGTTGATTACATACTGGACACTGGTCCCTTTATTTAAATACACATCTCTTAGATATACCCGTGCTTTGAGCGCTTAACTTCACTTTTTCACATTGTCTCAGATGCTGAAGACATACTCCATAAGCAGGTACATTCATTAGACACACAGGGCGAGCAGATCAAAAACTGCAGGCTAGATTAGATGACCTGTTTAGTTTAGAGTGAATAGAGCGCTGGAACTGTCAAATCCCAAACTCCCTATAAATATAAGCTCCTTCAAAAAAAAAAAAAAAAAATATTTCAAAAGGTACAACTTTTATATGGTTTAAACACTTTCTTCACACTTGGTTGTATTTACACAATAAGTTTTATCAATTTTTTCTTTACACTTGTAAACATTGGTTATTTGGACCCAGTAATAAATTGGAAAATTCTGTATTCCTTAAAAATCAAATTATATCCCTTAAGTGTACCACGCCCCTATATCTACACAAATTCCTCTAGATTAGATGACCTGGAGGATTGCTCAAGGCGAAATAAGGCGAGGATTCCTGAGGATAAAGTGTTCTCTGATATCTTACATTTTGCAGGTACCACACTTCCCCTAGCCCTAGGTATAAAACAAAGCCGGCTTTCACTCCAAAAGACCCATAATAATTAAATTATTGAAATTTCAGGATAAAATAAACATGCTTAGGATATACAGGAAAATGGGCAATTTGGTCATTAGTGAAGCTAAAATATTTTTGTTTCAAGATTTCACTAGCGAAACTACTGCTAAAAGAAAAGAGATATCCCCTTATTGTACCCAATTGATAAATGCAGGGTATAAAGCTAGACCAGTGTTGCGGCATAAAGAACACACAAATACCCCTACCAAAAATACAAATATATCAATAGAGACATATAAAATGCAAAAGTGAATAGCATATATAACAAATACTAGCATTTGTTATATATTCTATTCACTTTTGCATTTTATATGTCACTATTTATATTTATATACAGTATAACAAAGACAACAATAGTAATAAAATGCGCTATACCCAGAAAAATGTTGAACGTGAATGTATATTTACAATTATGTCCTTCTTGATGACAAAATGATTGCAATATTGCAAGTTGTTCAAATAATAAGAAAGGACAGTACCTTTAGTGGAAGTATGTAAATCCAATAAAACTTCCTGTGCTCAGGGGTGTTTGTCAGTATTTGTCAGTATTTTCATAAAATATTTCCAAGTAGTTAGTTTCTGTAATCCCTTCAATTCCAGGGAAGTCACTGTGCCCAAACCTTGCTGCCTTTAATCCAGCCTGGTATTTCCCAACCAGGGATTGATATGCAGGAACAAGTATATGTGGAGAGAGAAGAAATGGCGCAAAAGGCAGGACTCAAGTGAAAGCGTTTAATAACACAATATAATACACAAATATATGCACTTACAAGATTAAAATGAATTTGCTGCAATTAGGAGGATCGTGGGTGGTAAAGTTCTTATTGCTTCTCACAGCCGGCTTGTTGTAATCGAGCGATGCTACACTGGAAGTGACTGACAGGTGAATCCGGATGCCGTGTCAGCAAAACCTGTGGCTGTTGTGAGTGCAGGATACCAGGACCCTTTGACGTTTTCCAACCTGAATTGTCAGTCCAATACCCTGACGCATTTCCCCCGGTCAGCGGCCGGGCTTCTTCAAGAGGGGTTAAATGACAGATGTGTTGAGAAAAGCGCTCTTTCTATTTGAACTCAATTTGTCCAATCAGAGCTCAGGGGTGTGCACAGGAGCTCCTATCGTATTGCTCCAAGCGTTAAGCTCAGTTTGTCCAATCGGAGCTCAGAGGTGTGAGCAGCAGCTCCTGTGATATTGCTCCTAGTATAGGTTCAGGCAAGCGCTGATACCCGTATGTGTCTAGATAGTAATAGTAAAAGGCAAATTCATCGTATTTACCTTACAGATAAAATTAAGAGTGTTACAACAAAAGTAAAAATATAAATACGGCATTAGTTACATTTCTAAACTTTAACAATTAATGACAATTAATAATATTTGCAATTTATAAAAACCTTTCAACGTTCTACATTAAAAGTTACCGGTATTAGTAAGAACAACGGTTCATTCGCAGTATGCAAACTTTATATGTTAAATGTTACCAGGGCATCATTAAACCTATTGTATATAATTTGAGTGCTCTGAATAACTGAGCGTTTTGCCCTTGCATATCTTGTTGAATATTCAAATGTTTGCAAGGGACATACTGATATTCAAGTGGGGAATACTCAGATTAGTGTGGGATATTATGCTAAGAAAGAATTTTGTTATATTTTATTATTGTTATTTTTAATGTTTATCATTATTAATATTTATTATTGATAAATGCTTGTTATAAAAATAGATTAGAGTACTGGTAACAACAAGATCCATGAATTGGTATGTTGAAGAAATATATTAACTTTATAATGAAAAAATATGTATAGTTAAAAAATTGATTATATATTATATTAAAATATTAAGGGAAAATTATATATCCTCTAAACTTTTAAAAACATATATTGGATTTGAAGTGGATTGATAAATACTGTAAAAAAGTCTAAAAGTAGATTTGATATGTAATTATTAAAACAGATTAGTTGGAACTATTTTAAATTATTTTAACTGCTAAAAATACGATTTAAATAAAAGCTGCTACATCGATATCTATATTCATACCAAGTGGTTGAAGTGTTTTAAGTTTATAGATCCATTTAGTTTCAAGTCTCCTTAGTTCTAGTAGCCTATTTGGGTTAGAAGGGGGTACCCAGTCTATAACTTGTATTTTTAGTGAACTTGGGTTGCTACCATGGCACTCTAAAAATGCCTGGGTACACTATGTTTAAGCAGTTTTTCTTTTATATTATAAATGTGTTAGTTCTTCTTCTTATTTTACGTTTCGTGCGGCCTACATATAATAGGCCGCACCCACATTCTAACAAATATACCACATACGTGGAATCGCAGTTGCTTCTAAACGTTATGTTATATGTGTCAGTCAATTCACTATTCGAAAATGTTGGTGCTTTATTTATATGTTTACACATATTACATCTCGGTTTATTACATCTCAAAGTTCCCTTCCATTCTTTCAGCCAATTTCCTACCACTGATTTTGATTCTGCCTTATCTGAATTTTTGTTTTTTACAGATTTGAGTTTACTTGGTGCCAGTATATTTTTCAGACTCTTTCCTTTTTTATATGTAAAAGTAGGTTTATTTTCCAAGTGTGGCCCAAGGATTGGATCTGACTTAAGTAGTGGCCAGTGTTTCTTGAAAATATTTTCCATTTTCCTGGTACCCTCATTATAGGTAGTAATAAATCTAGGTTGATTCATTGTACCTACTTGTGATTTGATTACTGTATTGTGTATTTTGGTCCCCAGCATTTCAGTGTTTTCCTCCTTATTGGTTTTGTTACAGATAATTGACATTCTATCCTTGCTTAGTGCTTTATCCTTAGCTTGCTGTATAATTTCATGATTATACCCTTTCTCTAAAAATTTGTTTTCTAATATAAGGGCTTCTAATTCAAAATCGGCTGGATGTGTACAATTTCTTCTGATACGTAGAAATTGCCTGTATGGAACATTGTTGATCCAGCTTTTCTTGTGAGCACTCTTTGCTTGTATAAAGCTGTTGCGATCAGTTGTCTTACGATAGTTTTTCACTGCAATCTTACCTGTGCTATCTTCAAACAATACTAAGTCTAAAAATTCTATTTGGATTTTTGAGTATGACTTGGTGAATATTAAATTATAATTGTTTTGATTAATGAAACACATAAAGTGCTCTATTTGGTCTACCTCTCCCTTCCAAAGGATGATTATATCATCTATATACCTTCCATAACATAGTATATTGTTGGTAAAGGGATTGTTTTCCCAGATAAATTCATTCTCGAATGCATTGACATATAGGTTCGCATACGATGGGGCAAATGTAGTCCCCATCGCTGTGCCCCTAGTTTGAAGACAAAATTGTTTTTCAAAAACAAAATAATTATGATATAAAATAAAATTAATACTATCTACAAGGAATTCTATATGTTTATATGGAATCTGCCATTTCGTCAATTCTTCCTGAATTTTCTGGACACCTACATGTGTAGAGGGCTGATATATCACACGTTAGCCATACTATGTTATCTTCCCATGTAATACCCTTAAATCTTTTAATTACCTCCGTTGTGTCTTTTAAGTATGCTCTCGTGTTTTTTACTAATGGTTGTAAGTAAAAGTCCACATATTTGGATAAACTATCACAGATAGATCCGATGCCGGATACTATCGGCCTTCCCGGTGGATTTACCGGGTCTTTGTGAACTTTGGGTAAATGATATATGATAGATATGTTGGGTTGTGGCGTGAAGATGAATTTATATTCTTCACTATTCAATATGCCGTCTGCTTTTGCTTTATTTAGCATTTTATTAAGTTCTTTGTTATATGTTTCTGTTGGGTCACTGGAGAGAACCTTATAGGTTTCTGTGTCATTCAGAAGATTATATGCCTCCTATATATATACCTCCCTTTTCTGGATAACAATGCCCCCGCCCTTGTCGGCGGGGCGTATTATTATCTCATCATTGTCTGCCAACTTCTTGAGGGATTTTCTTTCTTGCATTGTTAAATTATCGTTGTACTTGTTAACAAAACTAGTTTCCTTCTTAAATTGTTCCTCTAAGTCTTGCTGAACTAATTTGGTGAACATGGATAACTGTTCACCTTGGGACCCTACTGGGTTGAAAGATGATTTTGCTTTAAATGTAGAATGGTGTATTTCAGGCTCAGTTTCATGTAGGGACAAATTTAATGCATCTATGTAATCATTGGAAAGTTCATGTGTACCGATATGTGAAATATCTGCTTGAGTGGAGATAGAATCAGTTGTACTTTGATATGGGGTGTTATTCAGGTTTTCTAGATCCTTTAAAATATTCAAAGTACCTAGATCGCCTGATTCAATGTAGTTATAATTTGGTGCATCCCTATTTAGAGGATTTTTCAAAAAATATCTTTTTAGGGTGAGCTTTCTAACGTATTTGTGTAGATCCACATACATTTCAAATTTATTAGGTCTTGATTTAGGTGCAAAATTCAGACCCTTCTGTAAGATATTAATGTCATTATGATCTAGATCAATGTTAGCTAGATTAAAGATGTCTTTTTTAGCTTGACTCATTCTTTTCTTATTCTTCCTGTTTGTCTGTAACTGTTTTCCTGCTCTATTTCCTCTTGTTCTCTTTCTAGAGATCTTTTTCTCTGTCTTGTCCTGTCTGGCTGGGGTTCTGGTGGTTTCTGATTCCGATTGGAGTTATCTTTTGGTCTTGCACCTTTTTTCTCCCAGGTAGGTGTATGGTGATTTTTGTTCGGAGCAGGTTGTTCATAACTATTATAAACATATTTGTTATGAGTATTCATGGGATCATTACCCCTATAGCTATCGTTACCCCTATAGCTATCTCTCCTCCTCCATTGTAGATCTTGATTGGGATTTCTCTGATGGCCATTATAATCACTATTTGCATTTATGTTTGTATTATGATTGTTATGATGGACCCTTCTCTGTCTATTAAAGCCAGTGTGCATAGCAGAATTGTGATTGTCATAGTGTGACCTCCCTTGATAGGTCCCTTGTTTATGCTGAACCATTGGTGATTGGTTACTAGTATTTATCAATCCACTTCAAATCCAATATATGTTTTTAAAAGTTTAGAGGATATATAATTTTCCCTTAATATTTTAATATAATATATAATCAATTTTTTAACTATACATATTTTTTCATTATAAAGTTAATATATTTCTTCAACATACCAATTCATGGATCTTGTTGTTACCAGTACTCTAATCTATTTTTATAACAAGCATTTATCAATAATAAATATTAATAATGATAAACATTAAAAATAACAATAATAAAATATAACAAAATTCTTTCTTAGCATAATATCCCACACTAATCTGAGTATTCCCCACTTCAATATCAGTATGTCCCTTGCAAACATTTGAATATTCAACAAGATATGCAAGGGCAAAACGCTCAGTTATTCAGAGCACTCAAATTATATACAATAGGTTTAATGATGCCCTGGTAACATTTAACATATAAAGTTTGCATACTGCGAATGAACCGTTGTTCTTACTAATACCGGTAACTTTTAATGTAGAACGTTGAAAGGTTTTTATAAATTGCAAATATTATTAATTGTCATTAATTGTTAAAGTTTAGAAATGTAAGTAATGCCGTATTTATATTTTTACTTTTGTTGTAACACTCTTAATTTTATCTGTAAGGTAAATACGATGAATTTGCCTTTTACTATTACTATCTAGACACATACGGGTATCAGCGCTTGCCTGAACCTATACTAGGAGCAATATCACAGGAGCTGCTGCTCACACCTCTGAGCTCCGATTGGACAAACTGAGCTTAACGCTTGGAGCAATACGATAGGAGCTCCTGTGCACACCCCTGAGCTCTGATTGGACAAATTGAGTTCAAATAGAAAGAGCTCTTTTCTCAACACATCTGTCATTTAACCCCTCTTAAAGAAGCCCGGCCGCTGACCGGGGGAAACGCGTCAGGGTATTGGACTGACAATTCAGGTTGGAAAACGTCAAAGGGTCCTGGTATCCTGCACTCACAACAGCCACAGGTTTTGCTGACACGGCATCCGGATTCACCTGTCAGTCACTTCCAGTGTAGCATCGCTCGATTACAACAAGCCGGCTGTGAGCAGCAATAAGAACTTTACCACCCACGATCCTCCTAATTGCAGCAAATTCATGTTAATCTTGTAAGTGCATATATTTGTGTATTATATTGTGTTATTAAACGCTTTCACTTGAGTCCTGCCTTTTGCGCCATTTCTTCTCTCTCCACATATACTTATATTTATATACAGTATTTGTATTTTTGGTAGGGGTATTTGTGTGTTCTTTATGCCGCAACAGTGGTTTTCCTTATCAGTTAATGTGTGTGAATAAAATAAAATAATTTATTATTAATATTTAAAAGAGTGCTGAAGTCCCTTTCTTTACATACAAGGCTTATTATATCCATGGTATCTATCTTCTTTAACCCCTTAATGACCACAGCACTTTTTTCCATTTTCTGTCCGTTTGGGACCAAGGCTATTTTTACATTTTTGCTGTGTTTGTGTTTAGCTGTAATTTTCCTCTCATTCATTTACTGTACCCACACATATTATATAACGTTTTTCTCGTCATTAAATGGACCTTCAAAATCTACTATTATTCTCATCATATCTTATAATTTGCTATAAAAAATATACAAAATATGATGAAAAAATGGAAAAAAACACACTTTTTCTAACTTTGACCCCCAAAATATGTTACACATCTACAACCACCAAAAAACACCCATGCTAAATAGTTTCTAAATTTTGTCCTGAGTTTAGAAATACCCAATGTTTACATGTTCTTTGCTTTTTTTGCAAGGTATAGGGCAATAAATACAAGTAGCACTTTGCTATTTCCAAACCACCTTTTTTCAAAATTAGCGCTAGTTACATTGGAACACTGATATCTGTCAGGAATCCATGAATATCCCTTGACATGTATATATTTTTTTTAGAAGACAACCCAAAGTATTGATCTAGGCCCATTTTGGCATATTTCATGTCACCATTTCACCGCCAAATGCGATCAAATAAAAAACATTTTTCACTTTTTCACAAATGTTTTCCCAAACTTTAGGTTTCTCATTGAAATTATTTACAAACAACTTATGCAATTATGGCATTAATGGTTGTAAATGCTTCTCTGGGATCCCCTTTGTTCATAAATAGCAGATATATATGGCTTTGGCTTTGCTTTTTGGTAATTAGAAGGCTGCTAAATGCCACTGCGCACCACACGTGTATTATGCCCAGCAGTGAATGAGTTAATTAGGGAGCATGTAGGGAGCTTCTAGGGTTAATTTTAGCTGTAGTGTAGTAGACAACCCCAAGTATTGATCTAGGCCCATTTTGGTATATTTCATGCCACCATTTCACCGCCAAATGCGATCAAATTAAAATAAAACATAACATTTTTCACAATTTTAGGTTTCTCACTGAAATTATTTACAAACAGCTTGTGCAATTATGGCACAAATGGTTGTAAATGCTTCTCTGGGATCCCCTTTATTCAGAAATAGCAGTTATGTATGGCTTTGACGTTGCTTTTTGGTAATTAGAAGGCCGCTAAATGCCGCTGCGCACCACACTTGTATTATGCCCAGCAGTGAAGGGGTTAATTAGGGAGCTTGTAGGGAGTTTGTAGGGTTAATTTTAGCTTTAATGTAGTGTAGTAGACAACCCAAAGTATTGATCTAGGCCCATTTTGGTATATTTCATGCCACCATTTCACCGCCAAAAGCGATCAAATAAAAATAATTGTTCATGTTTTCACAAACTTTAAGCTTCTCACTGAAATTATTTACAAACAGCTTGTGCAATTATGGCATAAATGGTTGTAAATGCTTCTCTGGGATCCCCTTTGTTCAGAAATAGCAGACATATATGGCTTTGGCGTAGCTTTTTGGTAATTAGAAGGCCGCTAAATGCTGCTGCGCATCACACGTGTATTATGGCTAGCAGTGAAGGGGTTAATTAGGTAGTTTGTAGGGAGCTTGCAGGGTTAATTTTAGCTTTGTTAAAAATAAAATTAGAGGCGCCCTCAAATACTAGTAATAATCCGCCAGTATTGGTGTATAATGTGCTGTAAAACTGTCATAGAAAAGTTGTTACTATTGGCAATGATACAACAAGAACAGTATTGATAACCTACAAATAGATGTATAACTTGTTAAGTTAAGAGGATTTGAGTATGATATAGTTTGTTATAATGAATAAACTATCTCTCTAACAATGTATAATAAGATAGTCCACACTCTCAGAGGTGTTTGTAATCTCCAGGCAGCAATCTCATTCCAAAAAGGTGTTGGCCGTCACAGGTTCTGTTCAAAAAGAGAAGAGAGAGAAGAGGCGCCAAATGGTGTGTATCGTTTTGAATTCAGTAGGCCTTGCCCCCAAATAAAAACTACTTACAAAATTTCCCGCACTTGAGAAGTGCCACAAATGCCTTCTGAACTGTTAGCAGCCGTCCAGCTAGCTGATATGTATCAGAATTGCTTCTATACTGTGCTGTTCAAGACAAAAAACACAAAAGTGCCACAATAGTGTGTATCAGTGTGATCATTTGATATAGTGCAACAAATGAAATATACTCACAAGATGTAGGGCACTTGAGAAGTGCCACAAAAGCCTCCTGGACACTTGTCAGCTGTCCAGCTCACTGATAGAATCGATATCCCCTTGGTTCACTTGTTCAGCTCACAAACGAACTCTAATGTAGCACACTAGAATCTCCCTGCAGCTCAATATTCGGATGAGTGCAAGTATGGCTACCAGTGTTGGATGTGCAAAGTTGCTAAAAATTGCCGTGCTACTAGTACTGGTTAGTTAAAAATAGAAATTTATTAAAAACAATGTTACACTACGCGTTTCCCGGTTACTCAGACCGCTTCCTCTGAGGTCTGAGTAACCGGGAAACGCGTAGTGTAACATTGTTTTTAATAAATTTCTATTTTTAACTAACCAGTACTAGTAGCACGGCAATTTTTAGCAACTTTGCACATCCAACACTGGTAGCCATACTTGCACTCATCCGAATATTGAGCTGCAGGGAGATTCTAGTGTGCTACATTAGAGTTCGTTTGTGAGCTGAACAAGTGAACCAAGGGGATATCGATTCTATCAGTGAGCTGGACAGCTGACAAGTGTCCAGGAGGCTTTTGTGGCACTTCTCAAGTGCCCTACATCTTGTGAGTATATTTCATTTGTTGCGCTATATCAAATGATCACACTGATACACACTATTGTGGCACTTTTGTGTTTTTTGTCTTGAACAGCACAGTATAGAAGCAATTCTGATACATTTCAGCTAGCTGGACGGCTGCTAACAGTTCAGAAGGCATTTGTGGCACTTCTCAAGTGCGGGAAATTTTGTAAGTAGTTTTTATTTGGGGGCAAGGCCTACTGAATTCAAAACGATACACACCATTTGGCGCCTCTTCTCTCTCTTCTCTTTTTAATTTTAGCTTTAGTGTAGAGATCAGCCTCCCACCTGACACATCCCACCCCCTGATCCCTCCCAAACAGCTCCCTTCCCTCCCTCACCCCACAATTGTCCCCGCCATCTTAAGTACTGGCAGAAAGTCTGCCAGTACTAAAATAAAAGGAATCTTTGAATATTTAAAAAAAAAAAATGTTTAGGGGGACGGAGCCTGGAGTGCCCGAGAATGGCCGCACAATTTGTCTGCTCTGACTCTGGCTGCACTATAAATGTCTTTAATTGCTACCTATTGATGAGATGAACCTTGCAAAGCTACTCGAGTATACCCTGGACTTTGGTCTAATAGCTGATGAAGCCGAATTTAATACAGGGTGTCACCTCTTTGACTTAGGACCGGAGCTTCATCTTGAACCTACAAGAGCGGTGGCCATTTTAAAGACCTCGTGGCTACAACATTTTCCAACTGCAACCAGGCTTCCAATCTATGATGACTATTACCATCACTAAGACCCCCCGACGGGTACCCTTGGTGGATCTGTCATTAGGACGCAGTGTTACCTCACCAATCACTGCAGCACCACCAATTTGACACAGTCTACATCTGAACAAAAGGAGTTTTCTTTATGTCTATATAGCGGATGCTCATAACAAACTTTCTATGGAGTTCCCTCTAAGTTTCTGGGAGGACCTGCGCAACCTGTTTATTGCCCATTATGCCGCTTTAGAAGACACGCTTGGCATAACATTTGAGAATAATGGTAGTGGCTCTTCTCATGATATCACCCAAACTGCACCTCTTGGTGTGGAGGGCGGGAGCGGTGGCGCTTTGGGGCCCCAGCGTCAGTACTCTGCCCTTAACATATCAGCACGAGCCAGAAGCGAACAGGGGATACAGACTCAATGCGACTCAAAGATAGAGGTGAGCCGCTCTACTGTTTTACTGTTAGACCACCCTACAGCAGCAATAGGTCTCTGGGCAGCAGAACTGCTGAGCAGAGAGGGTAAATGTCTGGGATGCTATATCCGGACTGCTCCAATTTGGCACTGTTAACCATTTTCTCCTTCAAGGCTGCAATTAATTATATTGCGGCTGCAGCTTTGGTTTCTTACAGTTTGGGATTTAGGAGGACGACTGACTGAGAGGCAATGTGGCTGCTGACTACAACTTTAATGTGATCTCTCAGTCGGTGCAAGGGATCGCAAGTGATAAGCATTGACACAGCCTGTTGCTTTTTGTTTTGGGACTGAGATGTCTCTAAAGATGTTGGCACCTTAAGAGGGGACACAATACAGACCGCAGGGAGGTAATATGTCTGGGGGTTTCTATTTAAGCGTGATCTGTGAGGCGGTGCAGGGGATCGCTAGTGCTCTCTACTAGTGCAGCTTGGTGTCTCTTGTTGTGGGACTGTAACGTGTTTGAAGATGATGGCACCTCAAGATGGGACATAATGACATTCCCTTGCGATTTGATAGTTGTCCGCGAGTAAGATTCTCAGTCCATGACTTGTGTTAAAGTTTCCTGGAATCGTATATGTGTCTGGACTAAGCAGCTCTTACCCCTGCACTGCTGCATGGAGACTTTTGCCTTCCTGAGATCTTTTCATTCCCTTTTCTCTTTGTTTGCCTCCTTTTTATTTATGCTAAGTTTTTGTCTATATTAGGCTTTGAATAGCTAACCGATGTCTTGTTAGTTTTTGCATGTTGGGCTATGTAAAAAACCTATTGTACTATCTTATTTCCATATGACATACCAGAGCCTAGCATGAAAGGCAGACAAGTAACCCTAGGAGTTCAGCAAATTTTATCCTTGTCTCCATCCTTTTGTTTTGAATCTCCTGTTCCTCACTACAACTACTACACACACTCACCACACCTCTCTATTTTCTGAATATGCTCTGCCTAAAATTCAGTCAGTTTTATGAATGGTATCTTGGAGGTTATGGGCTCTTTTGGGTCAAATACCACACTCTATCTCACATAGCCTTGGCTTCAGATGCAGACTGGACCTGCTCAAGTGGCACTTTAGCATCTTATAGCGTGTCAGTTTCTTATGACATTCAAGCAAGTGCACTGTTGTTATGAGAAAGCTCAGATTGCAGCTCGACCCCATATATTTTTAGCTTTACCAACTTAGAAAACAGTCCAAAACCTGACTCTGCAAAATTACTGGCTGTGTATGCACCCTGTCACCCACATTTCATCCAACTATACTACTTGGTAAGGCAAAACAGTCTATAGTGGACCTGAATGTATATGTAAATATGTCACATTGCCGACAGTATAACAGTAAATTTAAGCCGGCTGCAAATTATGCCTGAATAATTCCAGTAGGGACTTCAGTCCTTTAGGGCATTATTATTATTATTATATTATTTTAACCCTCACCTCCCCTTCCTTTATATGTTATTGGGGTTCTAATGAGCAATAGTTAAGGTCTTTGTTAACATGCTATTTGCTTCAATCAACTTATTGCTAGAATGTAAGTACCTATACCATGCCTTCTAGGCCTTTTGTATATCTATCAGGTATAGTGTTAGAATCCTTATCTGCAATCAACTCTTAAGAAATCACAACATGCCATATAGCCTGTGAGGTCCAAATGTTTGTTTGTTTGTCGTTTATAACTTAACCTTTCTTCTTTGCTCATCCAATAGTAGGGAACTCCAGTATTGTGGATATATCCTGGGTTACTAATAAGCATAGCTTTATTGGCTATTACCCTCTGTACTATGAGTATCTGCACCTTGTTTAATTGTGCCTTTTGTTCTACAGTTATCAGTTACAGTTTTCAATGATTATCTAAGCATGTTTCCTAGCTTTTAATAAATTCAATATTTAAAAAACTAAGGTAAACAGAATAAGATCCATGAGTGGTCTTCTCTATTGCAGATAGCCTCCTATTGCAGCAAAAATCCCATTTGGTCAGGGGTCCAAGAGTGGCCCTTTAAATAATAGAGGAGGCTCAATCTTTTCAATGGCATGTCTGACTTATATTCCTACATAATATTGTAAGCGTTTTTATTTTTTGTTATCTTATTAGTTGATCATATTAATAACGCTTGTATTTACATCATACTTACTGTATATTCAGCCCTGTATTATGTTTCTAATGATGATATTCATGGAATGTTTTAATGCTATATCTGTATGCCAAATCTTACCTCAATAAAAATATTAAAAAAAAAAATTTTTTTTTAGCATATTTACATATGCTGCTATGTAGGATCCCCCTTAGCTCTCTAACCCTCCCACTCTGCCTTATTGGGGGCCATCTTGGGTACTGGCAGCTGTCTGCCAGTACCCAGTTTGTAAAAAAGTGGGTTTTAATTATTTTTTTTTTTAATTTTCTGTAGTATAGCTTCCCCCCCCACAGACCAACACCCCACCAGCCAAACCGATCTTGTTAGATCAAATCTAATCCCCCCCCCCCCTTTTTCCCACTTCTAACTATAATATTTCTGTAGTGTAGCGGTTCCCACCCGCTCCCTCCCCGTGCACGCGCCCGCCCCCATCTCCCTGTGTGCCCCCGGCCATCCCCGCCCACGATCCCGCCCCCCTCTGCGTAACAAGGGCCATCGATGGCCGCCACCCGCCTCCCACACCGGCTCCCACCCACCAACGAACTTAGCCATCGATGTCAGGTGCAGCTGTATCGGATGGCTAAAAAGGGTTATATCGATATCGAGGCATCACTGCAATAACCAGAAAGCAGCTGGAAGGGAGCAGGATCACTTACAGCTGCTTTCCAGACCGAGGATGTGCAGGGTACGTCCTCAGGCGTTAACTGCCTTTTTTTGAGGGGTTAAAGGGACACTGAACCCAAATTTTTTCTATCGTGATTCAGATAGAGCATGCAATTTTAAGCATTTTTCTAATTAACTCCTATTATCAAATTATTTTCGTTCTCTTGGTATCTTTCTTTGAAATGCAAGAATTTAAGTTTAGATGCCGGCCCATTTTTGGTGAACACACTGTGTTGTTCTTGCTGATTGGTGGGTAAATTCATCCACCAATAAACAAGTGCTTTCCATGGTACTGAACCAAATAAAAATAGCTTAGATGCCTTCTTTTTCAAATTTAAGAAAGCAAGAGAACGAATAAAAATTGATAATACGAGTAAATTAGAAAGTTGTTTAAAATTACATGCTCTATCTGAATCACGAAAGAAAAAATTTGTGTTCAGTGTCCCTTTAAGTTTAAGTTAATATAGTCCATTGGTTCTGCACCATTACAATTTCTTGTATCATATTTATAACTTGAATATTATTGTAGAGCTGGTTCAATAGTTTATTTTGTTTTCACAAATACATGACATTATTATTTCTGATCATGCCATCATATCATTAGCAGTACCGTTAAGATTATCTCATTCAGATCCTACAGCTAACTTTATTCCCCATAAACATCTAGTTAATGATATTCAATTTCAAAATTGGTTAATACATAAATGGAGAGAGTATAAAGGTAATAACCTTGCTTATATTGATAGAATGGAGATATTCTGGGAAGCAGCTAAAGTCTATCTTAGAGGCAAAATTAAGGCATATATGGTTAAATGTAAGAAAAAAACTAGAGCACGTGATCTCCAACTCTCAAATGGAGTTAGGAATGCATACACCAATATACCAATTAAGAAATTTTGGGAGAAATATAAGATTGCTAGGCAAGATAGAAATCTTTTTCTTCTTCAAAATTCTCCCCGTGAGAAACTTAAATTAAGTGCGGTTTATAGAGGTCAACATGGCAGATCTGCTAAATATCTTACCAGAATCGATAAAGCTAGGAAAAAAAAGAATATGATTGAGGCTATTCAAGAAGGAAATCAATAGATTTATTGATCTCCCTAAGAGGTGTTTCGTAATTATTATCAAAAGGTATATGCATCCCAAGAAATTGATTTAGTTAATAAAGATATTTTCTGGAATAAACTCTCCCATCACATTGGATGAAGTGTTGGAAGCCGTAAAGGCCACTACATCAAATAAAGCTCCTGGGCCAGACCAATTGCCCTCAGAATTTTATGAAATTCTTAAATTAGAAGTGGCCAAAACTTTAACTAATTTATTTAATGATTATTTCATTAAAAAACAGATATTAATAATTACAATGGGTTCCGCTTACATTATTGAATTAAACAAGAAGGAACGTCTCCTATAAAACATGGTAACAAAGGTCCCTTCTCATTTTAATGTCATCTAGGCGATACAATGATGCAATGGAGTGGGTTCATGCTTTATAGTATCAGTACTTTTTTAATATCCAGTATAAGAAGATTTAAGTTATTTCAATAGAAACTTGTGGTCACAATCTTGTTTGCAGATCACACCGAAACAGAAATAGTTCTTTAACAAACATTAAAAATAAATACTGTAAATAACAATATTTGCGAAAGCTTAAAAGTGACAATATAATGATTGAAAAATCATGCCCAGTATCCCCATCATGCCAACACACATGTAGCATTCATATGGTTTAGTAGCGGTGCGGATGGAAACAAATTGCAAAAGGTTCATATGGAAGCCACAATTGTGCAATCCCATTTTAGAACCTGGTTATGAAGTCGTCTGCACTATTAGTGTCAATCACAACAGTGCAAGTGTGACTTAGAATCAAACATAAAAAAAAAAAAACATTACTATACATCATTTGTAGATGTTGGGGTCCTGATGTCACTTTTCCAGTATGCCCATCATGCCAAAATACAAATGTAATTCATATAGTTAATAAGTGGTGAGGATGGATTCGGATTACAATAGGTTAATGTCACATGGGTAAATTAGTATCTCCCTTCCACAGTGAACAAAGGGATTAATTGAAAATAATTTTACAGTGACCTTAAGAGGTGTGAGTGGGCTATTGTATATGTCAGTTGCAGGTGACTTTACAGTCAGTAGCGGAACAGAGATATTTTTTGGGACCCCCATTGTTAATTCAGTAGTAAGCAATAGTAATAGTATACATGATGCTCTTCATAATGATTTTGAAAATAGATGGAGCTGCAACATGGATTAATTAGGATTGTACACATTCTGCACATGAGGGATGCTATGGACCCCCTCTAGCACTGGGGTCCTGGTGCCACTTCACATGCTGCACCAATGGTAGTTCTGCCCTTTTCTTAGTTTATGTTTTGAGAACAGGTGCTTTACACAGTACTTTTATGGTGCAGGATTTAACAAACAAAAGCTATTTTGGGAGTAAATTGCATATAGATTGTAAGAAGAAACAGTGATAACTCCAATTTAAAGACCCATTGCAGTACGTTCTCAAATAAATTAGTGACCAATGAAATATATTATTGCTACTTATCCCATCATCAGACAGAAATGGATACTTATTTCAGCACATGCTGCATGTTGAGATATACGAAGGTGAGCAGCAGTAGCTGACCTACTCAACAGAAGGCCCTGGTGCAACAATTTTTGAACCCCCAAAGGTAACTCAGTAGTAAGCACTAATAATAATATACATGCTGGTATGTGTAATGATTTTGAGGATAGATAAATATAGATAGATAGATAGATAGATAGATAGATAGATAGATAGATAGATAGACAGATACAGATAGATAGATAGATAGATAGACAGATATAGATGGCACGCTATTTAGCAATTTCGCTTGAGCGCTAACACCACCAGAAGTAATCTTTTTGAGTGTGGGTTAGCGGGCATATTACAAGTTGAAAGGACTTTGGATATCATGACCGTGTTAACTTTTCCCCATAGACTTTAATGGACAGGGCAAACCCAACCGTGTTTAACCAAGCGCGCTATACCTGACATAAGTTAAGCATAGTTTACATTCCAATGTTCTTCAGCTAGAAAAAAATGATATATTTATTTTTAAATAGATATTTCTATATATATCTGAGCGCGGGTGCAATAGGGTGCAATATTTCAATATCACGCTAATGTTAATGTGCCTCTTGTAAACTAGCCCAAAAGATTTAACCCCTTTCCTCAACCCACTGCTTTGTATGTTAATTTATATGAAGCCTTTCAAGTAAAAAAAATGGTTGAGAATTAAGATCTAAAACAGATGCTATTTTACAAGTAAGTGTTTAGTATGTATTTAAGCAAAGTTTCCACAATACTGGGAAGCTTTTGCATGCACTGACCTTTGTATACAGCCTGCTACAGATTTAGAATCGGCAAGGAGGTGGCCTATAAGTCAGCACATTTGTGTGTCTGAGGTTTAATTCTGTTGAGTACTTCGTTCTAAACTCTTATCGATGCACCACAAATCATTTATTTCTTCTATCAGTTCAATGAGTTTTCCCGCTAGATTTTCTTTAAGCCTTTTATCAGACCTCTTCCAATACAATCATTTTATTCTCTTTGCTTTCTAAACCTGCTCAGTTCCACTCTCTGGTTTTACCCTGTATCTCTATGGCACTCGCTGCCACAACTGTCAGTGTCACCACTCAACCAGGGCTTCCTAATCTTCCCAACTAATAATATGCTTTCTGGCTGGACTGATTAAATGGACAGCCTAATGCTTTCATAATGGTAATCTCACACAGACTCCCGCACAGAAGGGTTAAAAAACTTATTTTATATGCTTTAAAGGTCTGAGCTAAATATCTCACAAAACAGATGATCATTTTTATGATAAAATTAACATTACAAAAAATATGTTACATTAAAACCAACGTCTCAAAGAACACAGATGATTTTCATATTTCTTTGTTGGTAGGCTTGTGTGAATATGTCCCAGATTGATCCGTAAAGCTGATTCCCAGATCAAGCCAAAACACGCATTTGTTGTTTGTTTTTTTTAAAAAAGAGATTTTCTCCAACCCTAGCTACAAAGTATCTGCTCAAAATCATCTTGTCTGTTACATCTGCAATAGCAAACTGTGGCCCAGATTACGAGTTTTGCGTTAGAGGCTATGTGGTGCTAACGAGCAGTTTTCTCTCACCGCTCACTTACCTGCAACGCTGGTATTATGGGTTTTTACAAACCCGTCGTTAAAAGACAAGAAGTGAGCGTTGAACAAAATTTTGCTCATTACCGCACTCCAATACCAGCACTGCTTAAAGGGACACTGTACCCAAATTGATGGCCCTAACATCGCCGCCACCTACCTACATTTATTAACTCCTAATCTGCCACCCCCAATGTCGCCGCCACTATATTAAAGTTATTAACCCCTAAACCTAAGTTTAACTCTAAACCTAACACCCCCTAACTTAAATATAATTAAAAGAAATCAAAATAAATATTCCTATAATTAAACTAAATTATTCCTATTTAAAACTAAATACTTACCTGTAAAATAAACCCTAAGATAGCTACAATATAACTAATAGTTACATTGTAGCTAGCTTAGGGTTTATTTTTATTTTACAGGCAACTTTGTATTTATTTTAACTAGGTAGAATACTATATCTATTTAATAACTACCTAGCTAAAATAAATACAAAAGTACCTGTAAAATAAAACCTAACCTAAGTTACAATTACACCTAACACTACACTATAATTAAATTAATTCCCTAAATTAAATACAATTAAATACAATTAAATAAAATTAGCTAAAGTACAAAAATAACCCACTAAATAACAGAAAATAATAAACAAATTACAAGATATTTAAACTAATTACACCTAATCTAATCCCCTAACCAAATAAAAAAGCCCCCCCAAAATAAAAAAGCCCTACCCTACACTAAATTACAAATAAGTTCTCTCTCCCTCCTCCCTAAGTATTTTTGTTGTATTTTACTGTATCTTGCTTGCTCTGTTTTCATTTCACACCTACCCCTATCCAGCTAACCAGCCCGCCCACCTTCCTGCTGTATTTAATGCTGCTCCCAGCATCATTGAAGTAAGTTCTCTCTCCCTCCTCCCTATGTATTTTTTTGTGTTTTACTGTATCTTGCTTCCTCTGTTTTCATTTCACACCTACCCCTATCCAGCTAACCAGCCCGCCCACCTTCCTGCTGTATTTAATGCTGCTCCCAGCACCATTGAAGTAAGTTCTCTCTCCCTCCTCCCTATGTATTTTTTTGTGTTTTACTGTATCTTGCTTCCTCTGTTTTCATTTCACACCTACCCCTATCCAGCTAACCAGCCCTCCCACCTTCCTGCTGTATTTAATGCTGCTCCCTGCGCAACCAAAGGCAAGCCCGTTAGCGCCCGTCTGCGCCCCGACCGCACCCAACGCCAGAACCTTGGCTCCAGAATCTGCCGCCACTATGAGGCCAGCACCCTCCACGCGCTTAACACCGGTAGATCGTCCGCCTGCCACCACGCATCCCCAACCAACACCTTCGGACCTTTTACCTGCCGCAACTGCTCCTTCCCCTCCCTCCGGACCACAACCCAACCAACTAACCCACCCAAAAACAGTCGCAATTACCTCAACTGCATCCTCCTCAACACCCGCTCCATCCACAAGCACGCTCTCGATATCTGGAACCTGCTAGACTCCACCTCCCCAGACGTTGCCTTCCTCACCGAGACCTGGCTAAACCCCACATCAGCGCCGGACATTGCCACTGCAATACCCGAAGGCTACAAGATCTGCCACAATGACCGCAGCAACCGACCTGGAGGAGGCATCGTCATCATCCACAAACACACCATCCAAGTCGCAACCAGCTCAGACAACCACTCACCAGGCCTAGAACACCTACACTTCAAGATCCAGGTCAACCCCAACACCACCCTCCGCGGCACCCTCATCTACAGACATCCCGGACCTCGTCCCGCCTTCTGCGACTCCATCACCGACCACATTGCACCCCATGCCCTCGCCTCAACGGACTACATCCTCCTCCGTGACCTCAACTTCCATCTTGATAACCCCAACGATCTCAACACCTCCACCCTCCTGGAAAACCTTGGAACCATTGAACTGAAACAACTCGTAAACTACCCAACACATGCACCCGGCCACACCCTCGACCCAATCTTCTCCTCAAGCAACCACATCTCAGTCAATAACATCACCAAACTCCTCTGGACTGACCACCACTGCATACACTTCTCCTTCAACAAACCCACCACCCACCTCCGACAGTACCACCCACCCCACAGAAACTGGAACAACATCACCCAAGAGCAACCCTAAACAAATCCTCCCCCTCTACTTCCACAAACGCCAACTCCTCCGCCCGCAACCTCCACCTCTGGATTACAGACTGCTCCAACCCCCTCGCCCCCCTCAAAAAACCGTCCCGACGCCAAACCACCAACAAGGCCAGCTGGTTCACCCCGGCCCTTCAGGACTCCAAACGCCACTGCAGATGATTGGAAAGAGCCTGGAGATCCAGCATGACCCTGCTGGAAAAAGCTGCGTTTAAGGAAGCAATCACCACCCACCACCACCTCATAAAAACCACCAAAAAAACAGCCATCCAATACAGAATCAACTCTAACGCACACAACAGCAAGGAGTTGTTCTCAGTCATCAAGGAATTCTCTAAACCCAGCAGTGACACCACCAACATCCCACCCTCCCAAGACCTCTGCAATACCTTTGCTGCCCACTTCCACCGCAAGATCCCCAACATCTATGGCAGTTTCACATCTCATAACTCAACCTCCATCACCCACCCCCCTACATCCAACAACACCCCTCCCAAATTTGCCCCTCGCACCACACACAGACTATCTGGAGCCCCCTCACCACAGAGGACACCCTTAGAATCATGAAATCCATCCAATCTAGTGCACCCTCGGACCCATGCCCTCATCACATATTCAACAAAGCAAGCAACACCATTGCCCCTGAACTTTGCCGCACCATCAACTGCTCCATCAAAACCGGCACCTTCCCGGATGTCTGGAAGCATGCAGAACTGAAACCCCTGCTGAAGAAATCCTCGGCAGACCCCATAGACCCGAATAACTACCGCCCCATCTCTCTACTCCACTTCCCGGCCAAAGTCATAGAGAAGTCCATCAACTCACAACTTATCAACCACATTGAGGCCAACCACACCCTGGACCACTCCCAATCCGGCTTCAGAAGCAACCACAGCACTGAGACTGCCCTCCTCGCCGCCACAGACGACATCCATACCATGCTCGACCGAGGAGAAACTGCCGCCCTCATCCTCCTAGACCTCTCTGCAGCCTTTGACACTGTCAACTACAACACCCTCCGCACCCGCCTACACGACTCCGGCATACGCAGCAAAGCCCTGGAATGGATCACCTCCTTCCTCACGGGCAGGTCTCAGAAAGTCAGACTCCCTCCCTTCTCCTCCAAACCCACACCAGTCAACTGTGGTGTACCGCAAGGCTCTTCGCTGAGCCCCACCCTCTTCAACATCTATATGGTCCCTCTCGCAGCCATCTTCCAACGCTACAACCTCAACATCGTCTCCTATGCCGACGACACCCAGTTAATCATCTCACTCACCCGAGATCCCACCACCACCAAAAAGAACATCCACAAAGGCCTGACAGCTGTCGCCACCTGGATGAATGACAACCGGCTCAAACTGAACACAGACAAAACCGAAGTCCTCCTCCTCTGACCCAATAAATCCACATGGGATGACCCTGGTGGCCCACAGCCCTCGATCACCCTCCAACCCCAACCGACCATGCACGAAATCTAGGCTTCATCCTGGACTCATCACTCTCCATGAACCGACAAATCAATGCCATCACCTCAACATGTTTCCACATCCTCCACCTGCTACGAAAAATCTTCAAGTGGATCCCTACAAAAACCAGGAAAACAGTCACCCACGCCCTTGTCAGCTGTTGGTTGGACTATGGCAATGCACTCTACGCCGGCTCCCCCATCAAACTCCAAAAAGAGACTCCAACGTATCCAGAACGCCTCAGCCAAACTCATCCTCGACATTCCCTCCAATGCCACATCACTGAACACCTAAGGAACCTTCACTGGCTCCCCATCAACAAGAGAATCACCTTCAAGCTCCTTACCCACGCATTCAAGGCCCTACACAACATAGGACCCGAATACATAAACCACTGCGTAAATTTCTACACCCCCGCCAGACAACTACGATCGGCCGACCAAGTACTCGCAGTCATCCCCCGCATCAGCAAAGCCACAGCGGGCGGAAGATCCTTCTCCCACATAGCAGCAAAGACATGGAACACCCTCCCGCTGCATCTCAGACAATCCACCTCCCTTATAAAGTTTAGAAAGGACCTCAAAACCTGGCTCTTCGACTGAACGCCCACCCCCCTCCCCCATTTCCTCCTATCTACCTTCCCTTAGCGCTTTGAGACCCTCAAGGGTGATTAGTTTGCGCTCTATAAGTACCCAATAGATAGAAATAGCCCTTAAAAGGGCCTTTTGTGGGGCATTGCCCCAAAGTAATCAGCTCTTTTACCTGTAAAAAAATTACAAATCCACCCCAATATTAAAACCCACCACCCACACAACCAACCCTACTCTAAAACCCACCCAATACCCCCTTAAAAAAGCCTATCACTAACCCCTTGAAGATCACCTTACCGGGAGAAGTCTTCATCCAACCAGGCCAAAGTCCTCAATGAAGCCGGGAGAAGTCTTCATCCAAGCCGGCGAAGTGGTCCTCCAGACGGGCAGAAGTCTTCATCCAGACGGCATCTTCTATCTTCATCCATCCAGCGCGGAGCGGGCCCATCTTCAAGACATCCTCTTCATCCAACGGCTAACACTGAATGAAGGTTCCTTTAAAAGACGTCATCCAATATGGCGTCCCTTCAATTCCGATTAGCTGATAGAATTCTATCAGCCAATCGGAATTAAGGTAGAAAATATCCTATTGGCTGATGCAATCAGCCAATAGGATTGAGCTGGCATGCATTCTATTGGCTGATTGGAACAGCCAATAGAATGCCAGCTCAATCCTATGGGCTGATTGGATCAGCCAATAGGATTGAACTTCAATCCTATTGGCTGATTGCATCAGTCAATAGGATTTTTTCTACCTTAATTCCGATTGGCTGATAGAATTCTTTCAGCCAATCGGAATTGAAGGGATTCCATCTTGGATAACTTAATTTAAAGAAACCTTCATTCAGTCTTAGCCTTCGGATGAAGAGGATACTCCGCATCGGATGTCTTGAAGATGGACCCGCTCCGCGCCAGATGGATGACGATAGAAGATGCCGTCTGGATGAAGACTTCTGCCCGTCTGGAGGACCACTTCGCCCGGCTTGGATGAAGACTTCTCCCGGCTTCGTTGAGGACTTCGGCCCGCTTGGATGAAGACTTCTCCCGGTAAGGTGATCTTCAAGGGGTTAGTGTTAGGTTTTTTTAAGGGGGTATTGGGTGGGTTTTAGAGTAGGGTTAGTTGTGTGGGTGGTGGGTTTTAATGTTGGGGGGGATTTGTAATTTTTTTTACAGGTAAAAGAGCTGATTACTTTGGGGCAATGCCCCGCAAAAGGCCCTTTTAAGGGCTATTTGTAATTTAGTGTAGGGTAGGGCTTTTTTTATTTTGGGAGGGCTTTTTATTTTGTTAGTGGGATTAGATTAGGTGTAATTAGTTTAAAAATCTTGGAATTTGTTTATTATTTTCTGTAATTTAGTGGGGGGTTTTGTACTTTAGCTAATTTTATTTAATTGTATTTAATTGTATTTAATTTAGGGAATTAATGTAATTATAGTGTAGTGTTAGGTGTTAGTGTTACTTAGGTTAGTTTTATTTTACAGGTCAATTTGTATTTATTTTAGCTAGGTAGTTACTAAATAGTTAATAACTATTTAATAACTATTCTACCTAGTTAAAATAAATACAAACTTGCCTGTCAAATAAAAATAAACCCTAAGATAGCTACAATGTAACTATTTTAGTTATATTGTAGCTAGCTTAGGGTTTATTTTATAGGTAAGTATTTAGTTTTAAATAGGAATAATTTAGGTAATGATAGGAATATTTATTTAGATTTCTTTTAATTATATTTAAGTTAGGGGGGGTTAGGGTTAGACTTAGATTTAGGGGTCAATAACTTTAGTATAGTGGCGGCGATGTTGGGGGCAGCAGATTAGGGCTTAATAAATGTAGGTAGGTGTTAGGGATAATAATATTTAACTAATGTTTGCGAGGCGGGAGTGTGCCGTTTTAAGGGTTAATATATTTATTATAGTGGTGGCAATGTCCTGTTTGGCAGATTAGGGGTTAAAAATTTTTTTTAGTGTTTGCGCTGCGGAAGGGCCTTGGTTAATGGGTTAACAGGTAGTTTATGGGTCTTAGTGTACTTTTTAGCACTTTAGTTAAGACTTTTATGCTACGGCGTTGTAGTGTAAAACTCTTAACTACTGACTTTAAAATGCGGTACCAGTCTTGACAGGAGAGGGTCTACCGCTCAATTTTTGGCAGACTCGTAATACCGGCGCTATGCAAGTCCCATTGAAAAAAGAGAATACGCAATTTCCGTAAGTGGATTTGCGGTATTTCCAAGTCTGGCCAAAAAAGTGAGCGGTGAGCCTGTACCTGCAAGACTTGTAATACCAGCGGGCGTTAAAAAGCAGCCGGACCGGCTAATGCTGCTATTTAATCACAAAACTCGCAATCTAGCCGAGTATTTTTTTATTTTTTTTTAAAAAGCTTTATTGAATAACAGATATACAAGCATGTTAAAGCCATACAAAACTTCTGAAAAATACAACAGAAAATCAGTTATTGATTGTGGCTAGAGAAATCATACACATCATTTTGATATGTACCCCCGTTCCAGGACAAAGCTGGACACGTGAGTTTACAAGCATATTGTTTTAAACATTTTTAAGGCAATAAACAATGTATTAATTAACCTTCTTAGGGGGAAAGGGCAGTTGGGGGTAGATCAATAGCAGAAGGAAGTGGAGAGAGAAGTATCTAAAGAGGAGAGAAGAGAGAAAGAGGTGGAGTAAGAGGGGGGAGAATAAATAAAAAAAAAAAAAAAAAATTCCCTCTCCTTTTTTTTCTCAGTCACATAGCGACCGCTCAGGCAGCGGAACAGGCTTATATTGTGCCCCGCCAAATTGCAAGCATAAGTTCGAATTTATCTAGTATATGGTTTTTGAGATAATGGTATCTCTCAAGGGTCAGTAACTCCTCTACCTGAAGGTGCCACTCGTTTGTAGTAGGTGTTGAGCGAGTTTTCCACTTTCTTGGGATCAACTTTTTAGCCCCAGTAAGCATAATTAGCAACAGCGCCAGGTGAACCTGGCTAACCATTTTGGGCAAACTAAGAAAAAGCAGAGTCTCCGGACTCGCTGGGATGTGGGTGTGTAGGATCCTAGACATCTCCTGTATGACATCGTTCCAGAAAGACGTCAAAGAGGGGCATGACCACCAAATGTGCAGCAGGGAGCCATGTTCTCCGCAGCCCCTCCAGCACATTGGGCTAACTGTTGGGAAGAATCTATGTAGTCTGACGGGCGTCAAGTACCATCTACTAAAGAGTTTAATATGGGATTCCTGTATGTTAGATGACACAGATGATTTTTTTTATGAATTTAAACGCTTTTAGCCAGTGTTCTGTATTAATGTCTGTCCCTAGATCCTCTTTCCATCGATTAGTGTAAGTCGGAAGTGTATCAGGACCTTGCAAGGTCACTATCTTGTATATGAGGGAGATTAAGTGTCCCGGGAGAGTTTCCCTAACACACAGGCTCTCAAAAGTGGTCAGAGATCTGCCTAGTTCTCGCTTGCGCTTGTGGTTGGTGATAAAGTGTATTAACTGGTTGTAGTGCATCCATGAGGAGAAAATAGAGAGTTGAAATTCCCTTAGGGATTCTTGTGGTTTAATCTGTCCTGAGTCTACCACTCCTAGTACTGAGCCCTCCCTGATTCTGTAGGGTATGATTCTATGAAATCCTAGTCTGTGATACGGGATCTCCGGATTTTCGATAATTGGTGTTAAAGGAGAGAGGTGCGTTGAGATATCAGTGGAAGTCATAATAGTAGAGTCCCAGTTATTAAACGCCTCTTCAAATAGGTGATATCTGTTAATTATCTTAGGGCGCTGCGCGGGGGGGAGCCATGCCAAAGTGCCAACATTGTTAACCTTGAGAATTTGTCTGTCCAAGCCCACCCATGCTTTATATTTAGGATTATGAGCCCATTCAACTATCCTCTGCAGGCCTATAGCTCTTTTATATTTAGATATATCTGGTAGTCCTAGACCTCCTCTGTCCCTTGGTAAGTACATAGTGCGTTTGGTTACCCTGGGTTTGGAGTTGCCCCATGTGTATTGCTCAATGAGTTTCTGTATTTGGGCGATATAGCCCTTTGGTAATGTTATGGGGAGTGTTTGGAACAAGTACAACAAACGGGGCAAAACGTTCATCTTGACGACACCCGCTCTGCCCAGCCAGGAGATATATTTACTCTTCCAGGAGGACAAGTCAGCAGCAATCTCATTTTTAAGGGGGACATAATTATATTTGAAAAGATCCGCTGGGTTGGGAGTTAAAAAAATGCCTAAATATTTTAATTTCTTAGTAGCTATAGAGATTTGATGTTCGTGGTGTAAGTTCTGCACTGCTTTCGGGCATGAATTGATATTAAGGATCTCCGACTTGCTCAAATTAAGAGAGAAGTCAGAGACCCTTCCGTATTCCTTCAATACCGCCAATAGGTTGGGAAGCGAGTTTGATATACGTTAGTCAGAGTAAACAAAACATCATCGGCGTAAAGCGCCAGTTTGTGTTCTGTGTCCCCCACTCTTATTCCGTTTATACGCTGATTCGTTCTCACTTTATGAGCGAGAACCTCAATGGACAGGGCAAATAGGAGTGGGGAGAGAGGGCAGCCCTGTCTAGTGCTGTTCTTTATATCAAATGGGTTCGATAGGGTGTTGTTGACTCTGATCCTGGCGTTAGGATTGGAATAAAGGGCTATAACATAATTTAAGAAAACTTGGCCAAATCCCATCTTTTCTAGTACCCGACGCAGAAAGACCCAGTTCACCCTATAGAAGGCCTTCTCTGCGTCGGTAGAGAAAAGCACCATAGGAGTCCCTGAGACCCTAGCATGATCGATCAGCTGAGTCACTTTGATAGTATTATCCCTAGCTTCACGCCCAGGGACAAATCCCACCTGGTCATTATGGACCAGCTGTGGTAGATATTTATTAAGTCTGGATGCTAGAATCTTCGCCAGCAGTTTCATATCTGAATTAATCAAAGATATGGGGCGAAAATGACCTGGGGTATCTGCTGCCTTGCCTGGCTTGGGGATGACAGTGATATGCGCCTCCAAAAGGACTCGTGATAGGGAAGGGTGTTCTCTTAGACTGTTAAATAACTGGAGGATCGGTCCTGCCAAGATCTCTTTAAATTTCTTATAATAGGCCATGGTGAAACCATCAGGCCCAGGGCTCTTACCTCCTGGTGAATTTTTAATGGCGTCAGCCAATTCCTCCGTTGTAATGGGAGAGTCTAGAAAATCAGACTCTTCCTTTGTTAGGGAAGGTAGGTCTATGTTGCTAAGGTAAGAGTTAACATTAGCTTCGTGCTGTGAGTCATTAGCTATTTTACTTGGCCCACCTGGTGTGTCGTGAATGTTGTATAAGGAGTGGTAGTATTTATAGAACTCGTTTGTAATCTGTTCGCTGCTGCGCAACTCCCTACCCTCAGATGATTTAAGGGAGTGGATGTGTGAGCGAAGTTGCCGCTTTTTAAGAGTTCTAGCTAGAATTCTACCGGGTTTATCTCCCCCTTCATAATAGTACTGTCTCAGCTGCAAAGCTTTCTTTTGGTGAGACTGTGTTATGTGTCTATGAAAATCAGTTCTAGCTTTCTTTAGGTCATTTAGTGTGGACAAGCAAGATGGATTAGTCTTGTGTTTTGCTTCTAGCGTCGCGATCTGTGTCTGAATGCTAATATATTTGGCCCTGTATTGTTTGTTGATAAAGGCTTTATGCCTAATCAAGGATCCTCTAATCACGCTTTTATGGGCTTCCCATATAGTCTTGTGAGAGGAGTCCGGATGGGTATTAAACTTGAAATATTCTTTAAGCGTTTTAATAATGTCATTAAAAACAATGGGGTCGTCTAGAATCGAGTCATCTAGTTTCCATGTATTGTGTGTGATGGGGATGTCAGGCCAAAGGATGGAACATGAGACAGGGGCGTGGTCAGACCAGGTTATGTGATCAATTAGGCAGCTGTGGGTAAGTGACAAGCCGCAAGAATCAGTGTATATGTAGTCTAGTCTGGAGTAACTATTATGAGGTATAGAGTAGAACGAAAAATCTCTGGCCGTCGGGTGTAGCGTGCGCCATACGTCATGTAGTTTTAAGTTAGCCATTATCTCGTTCACCTGGTTGATTGTCGAGTTGGGAGTACACGAGAGTCCTTTAGAGGTGTCAGCTAGAGGATCAGCGACTAAATTAAAGTCACCCGCCATATATGTGATCCCTTTTGAGTGTTCCATAACTATATCTGAGACATGTTTGAAAAATACCTCCTGTCCGTGATTGGGTGAGTATATAGAAACCAATGTAATGTAGTGTCCGAAAAGAGTGCCCACCAGGATCAGGAAGCGTCCATTAGGATCTTTTTCTATATGTGTTAAAAGGAAGGGGACTGATTTGTGAAAGACTATGCCTACACCCCCTCTTTTAGTTTGGCCTGAAGCGAAATATGCTAGAGGATATCTTGAGTTATTAAATTTCGGTTCTTTACCTCTCTTAAAGTGTGTCTCCTGTAGTATTGTTATTTGGCTCTGAGATTTTTGTAGTTCCCTAAAAGCTATAGAACGTTTTCCCGGGTCATTCAGGCCTTTTGCGTTAATAGTTGTGATATTTATGGAGTGATCTCCAAATTTCTTGGACTTATATTGTCGTGACATGTTGCTCGCTATGTGAAGAGAGAAAAAAAAAAAGGGGGTAAGGGAGATTGAGTCGAAAAGTTAGAAGAATAGAGGGATAAGGAAAGTAAGAAAATACCTGGTGCAAGGATGGGATTTGGAAAACCTTTATAAGGTTAAATTAGAGGTAGTAGACCAGATATCCCAAAGTTTCCTCAGGTAAACCTTAGAACAATCAAAAAGTGTGAACAAAGGGGAAAAGCCCCTTAACTGACGTAAGTTATATATAACTTATAGGAAAAAAGCAACATTCTTTGAATAACATGTATAAACATTAAATTTAACCAGCCTTCATTTTAACATAAAAAACTTTATAGTACCAGCCTGTTAATATCATGTTTTTACTCTCCCACCTGGTTCCATGTGTGTGCGATTTGTTTAGCAGATGGTGAGATAAGGCCCCTAGGTGCATTAAATGTGAAAGATGGGTGTGCAGGACGTGGCCGTAGTTAAGCTAACTTTGCCACACATGTATATGTAAATAGGAGGTGCACCAAGTGGCTGTCTCTTGTAGCAAATATAGTCCTAAAGCTTGAGAGGGAATGAGTATTGAACCTTAAACAACTAGTGGGTTAACAAACAAAATTACCTCTTCCCCTGTACAAAGTAACCTATGCAAGGGCATGTTTGTGCCACGTCTGTAGACTGTACATTCTCAGGGGGGAGACACTAGGTCTAGGGCCTATGATATTAAACACCTAAGGGTAGAATATATGGCATCCCTGGAGCAACAGTTGTTTACATCACGCAGCTATTAAGGATATCTAATGCTCCTTATACATAAATTGTACCTCTAGTGTCCCAAGGTCCTAACTAGTTAACGCTACCCACCATACTCATGCCCGTATAGAACCAATGCATAAACACAGATGTCATTTTTAATTACATGACTAATAGGCCCTATAAGCGCATACAAAGTAATACAGAGGTTAGATTTGACAATGCAAGACATGGGAAAAACATAATTAACAGACAAAAGTCTCTGAAAGAAAAAATTACAGTTCTGGATCAGGAGGCATAACATACTTTACCCCACCTAGACCCCGGCATGATGTTCCTGTGTTGGTCGTGTTGTCGGATGCAAGACAGTCCTAGCAATATCATCGGTGGGGGCGATTGGGATCGCCAAGCCTTCGAGAAAGTCCTTGTGGTCCATTCCTGGTCTAAAAATTGCGGTCTTGTTGTTATTGGTGGCTATTATAGAAACCGGGAAGCCCCATCTGTAAGGAACCCCACGACTTCTGAGGGCTGATGTGATGTGACCTAAGTCTCTCTGTTTCTGTAAGGTCATGGGAGAGAGGTCCGAGAAAACCTGTATCTCCTCGCCTCCGTGGGTGATCGGGTGTTTCTTTCTGGCGCCTTGTAGTATTTCCTCTTTATCTTTGTAATTTAAGAATCTGACAATTATATCCCTCGGAGGGGCTTTGTTAGGTGGTTTGGGTCTGAGAGCCCTATATGCTCTTTCAATAGGGATCTCGGGGGATGTAGGTGTATCTTTGATAATACGGAATAAAGCTTGTAGGTATCCCTCTATGTTTTGGGGGGAGACAGCCTCTGTTACTCCTCGGAAGCGTAAGTTGTTTCTACGCCCCCTGTTGTCCATGTCTTCAATTTTGTCATTGAGTAACTGCAAATTATCCGTGTGATTTTGTATGTCAGAGGCGTTTTGGCGGATTAGGGTTAAATGGTCATGCAAGGTTTTCTCAGTTTTGATAACCCTAGCTTCAAGAGCCGAGAAATCCTTTCTTAAATCTCCAAATAAACTTCTCATCTCATTTAATACACCTTGAATGTCATCCTTGGAAGATAGGTTATGAATTACACTTTTAGTTATGCACTGTGAGTGGTTGGTGTTAGTATGTGGGGTAGGAGCACTGCTGTTGTCTTGAGATGGCTCCATTTCGTTCCCACTGAGGTCACTGGGTGTGTCAATGGGTCTGAGATAATGACTCATAGATTTAGTGGAGCTTGGCTTATCTGTTTTGTTTGCCCGTTTACCAGGCATACCCGCTGAGTTGTAATAAAGTGTAAAGTCAAATAGTTGGTGTTATGACTCCAATAAACATATATTACAAGTTGTTAGAGGGATGTAGTGTGGTAATAAGCACCCAGGTTGTATGGTGAAGATTTATAACTGATTTGCAAAAGTTCTCTATAAGGTAGCAGGTATATAACTCAAAATGCTTTCAATCAGAGGTATAGTGCAAAGTTTGAGAATGTTGAGTATCCTTATGTCTTGCAGGATTAATGACCCGTTAGTGTGAGACCTTGTTTTAAATCAAATAGACCCTCTCCTTATATATGCAAACTATGTAATAAAGTTAATTCAGGAAATAGGAGAAAGAAAAAATATAACCGTCTTTGCGGTTTTAATACCTGAGTTAGTAGTGTGCAGAGGGCCTTCCTGGGTTTAAAAACTGTGGCGCAGCACTTAATATGATGCAACCTGGAGCCTCCAGAGATGGCTGTTCTTTTCTCCGGAGCAAGGGTTAGTTGCTGCTCAAGTCGAGGGATAAACTGGGCATTTTCTTACCCCCTTCTCGGTGTATCCGTGGTCCGTAGTGGGTTCTCTGCAGCGGATCAGACTTTCGGCGATCCGCCACTTGCTGGGAGGACTGGCAGTAGGCCAAGTTGCGGAGTCGCCCGCCGGGACTTGCCCGACTCTGCTGTATCGATGGGGGTTGCTGCAGAGGAGGCAAATAGTACTGGAGTGCTTGTAGGTGTGGGGGTGTTGTGGGGAGCTGCTCTCCGGTTCCGTTTCGGTATGTGCGAATGAATCTGAGATCTTGTACTTTAGCGTGCTTTAGAAGTAGAAGCGATCCATAGCAGCTTAGCGAGGGAAGTTAAATGGCTTCTTTAGGAAATATGTCTCAGTGCCCAGTAACATAGGGGCAAGCAGTGCCAGTATTTGAAGAGTTTCAGGCTGGTTTTAGGTGTTCAGTTGCTGTTAGGAGCTATTATGTCAGCATAGGTGGCTGGAGCTCTCCTAATGTGCGGCCATCTTCCAGCGTGGCCAAGCTCCGCCTCCCTATTGTCTATTTTTTATTGCTGTTTTTATTTTTCAAAGAAATCCTTGTAAACCTTATCATCTATAACATTTCTATAAACCCAATATATTTTACACCTTTATATACTGTATATATATATTACACCTTTTTTAACTAAAAGTTTAAAAAAAGTGCATCTTAAATGCCGAATATATGGTGAGCAGGACGGAGTGAAATGATAGAGCCAGGCAGATGATAGTCAAGAGCTCTTTCTTTATCATGGACCTACTGATGCTGAGTACTAGGACTAGTAGCTATCAGTGAGTGAGGGTGAGTATGCATGTGAGTGGGTGTGGAGGTGGCCATGTGGTTAAGCATGTGCTGAGTGTGAGCATATGTACGCATGTGCTGAGTGTGAGCATATGTACGCATGTGCTGAGTGTGAGCATATGTACGCATGTGCTGAGTGTGAGCATATGTACGCATGTGCTGAGTGTGAGCATATGTACGCATGTGCTGAGTGTGAGCATACGTACGCATGTGCTGAGTGTGAGCATACGTACGCATGTGCTGTGTGTGAGCATATGTACGCATGTGCTGAGTGTGAGCATATGTACGCATGTGCTGAGTGTGAGCATATGTACGCATGTGCTGAGTGTGAGCATATGTACGCATGTGCTGAGTGTGAGCATATGTACGCATGTGCTGAGTGTGAGCATACGTACGCATGTGCTGAGTGTGAGCATACGTACCCATGTGCTGAGTGTGAGAATAGGTACGCATGTGCTGAGTGTGAGCATATGTACCCATGTGCTGAGTGTGAGCATACGTACCCATGTGCTGAGTGTGAGCATATGTACACATGTGCTGAGTGTGAGCATACGTACCCATGTGCTGAGTGTGAGCATACGTACCCATGTGCTGAGTGTGAGCATACGTACCCATGTGCTGAGTGTGAGCATACGTACTCATGTGCTGAGTGTGAGCATACGTACACATGTGCTGAGTGTGAGCATACGTACGCATGTGCTGAGTGTGAGCATACGTACACATGTGCTGAGTGTGAGTATATGTACGCATGTGCTGTGTGTGAGCATACGTACGCATGTGCTGAGTGTGAGCATACGTACTCATGTGCTGAGTGTGAGCATACGTACACATGTGCTGAGTGTGAGCATACGTACGCATGTGCTGAGTGTGAGCATACGTACACATGTGCTGAGTGTGAGCATACGTACGCATGTGCTGAGTGTGAGCATACGTACGCATGTGCTGAGTGTGAGCATACGTACACATGTGCTGAGTGTGAGCATACGTACACATGTGCTGAGTGTGAGCATACGTACACATGTGCTGAGTGTGAGCATACGTACGCATGTGTATAAGCAGGTGAGGGCAGTTGAATTGGTGGTGTATGATGTTTTGGGGAAACAAAAATTAATGTATGAGCTTTCCCTTGTGGCCCTCAAATAGCCATAGGAATCATTGCACAGCAGGTTTCAGCCTTATAAAGCTTATGACCGGCAGGTTTTCCATTTTAATGCTGCTTTTCACATAGGATTTGTTGTACAACCTGTTTTATAATTGCTAAGCAATAATGAACCATTAATAAATATTGGTAACTATAGGAGGATCATTTATCAGTAGCGCTACTCTAGAAAGTTCAGTGACTGTTATGGAATCATTCTTTTTAGGGGACGCACTATATCTATTTACTGACTATATACATTGTACCTCCCCTTAAAACCTGAACACCCTTCAGCCACTAGATATAATAGTGAACCTGACAATAACAATGTTGTAGGTGGCAGAGCTTTAAGAACTGACAAACTTCATGAATGGTAAAGTGTTTTTAACATAAATATTCTTGCAGTCACTAAAGTGTTTGTGTTTTGAAATTTAGGGGCTTAAGTATTGAAGGGAACTGTAAAGAAGAGTGAATGACATTAGCATGGTGTTGCTGATTGGCTGCAGGGGGAGTTTGTTTAGTACTGGGTTTTAAAGATGTAAGTCATGAAAACAGGGGTGTTTGCAGTGGGAACTGTGTCTGGGGCCGGTGGGGGGGGGGGGTTGGGATAAAGGGGTTGTTGCAATTAAGTTAAACTCCATTTGAGAAGACCACTTCAATTGTTGGATTATAGTTGAGTTTAGGATTATATGTTATGGTGTTGGTCAACCATTAATAACTAATAGCTGGTTTGGTGGTTGTTGTTAGGTTGAATGGAAATAATGAAATTTGGGTCAGCCATTATAACTTATAGCTGGTGGGTAGTTAACATTAGTTCTAATTGAAGGGGGTTCGGTCAGTCATTATAGCTAATGTCTAGGGGTAGTTGAATCATGATTGGGAGGGATTAGGTCAGTATGATTAAAGGATTACTTTCTGTTATAATTTTTAAGCTAAACAACTAACATATTAAAGTTAATAAACATTAATTAAAACCTACTGACCTATATTTTCTACAAAACGAAGTTTCATAACGTTATAAAACTTATATCTTTTATTCCCCGATGATGTCACGTTATCCTGCCCACTATTTTCAGCACTGCATGTTCAAAATACTTACACCAATAACTTTGTGTTTAAAGCGCCATTTTTAAACCTAGGTATTGTAAACAGATTGGTACAGAGCAAAGGATACCCATGGAGTGGGTTTGGAAAACAATTAAATTTGCAGACAAGATTTCTGATATACGGTAGAGATATGTTAATGAAATGCTATTGATAAAAAGCATATTTGGGGTAGTTAGTTAGTAACAGGCATAGAAAATATTTACTAACAGTGGCCCTTTAAGGTTAAAGTGTGATGGGGGTCATAACAGCCTGGTTAGTTCCTTTTGTAAATAACTGTTTTGTATAGTAATTGAGCTTGAACCATTAAAGTCAGTTAACAGTTAAGAAAGCCTAGGTTACATAATTTGTTTTTTGGGGGCTCATTTATCAAGCTCCATAAGGAGCTTGTGGGCCCGTGTTTCTGGCGAGTCTTCAGACTCGCCAGAGACACAAGTTATGGAGCAGCAGTCACAAACACCGCTGCTCCGTAACCCTGTCCGCCTGCTCTGAGCAGGCGGACAGGAATCGGCGGAATTCAACCCGATCGAGTACAATCGGGTTGATTTGCAAGTCTGCAGGGGGCGGCATTGCATCAGCAGCTCTTGTGAGCTGCTGGTGCAACGCTGAATATGGAGAGCGTATTGATCTACGCATTCGGCAAGGTCTTGGGAACCTGCACTGTCGGGTCAGGTCTGCAAGACCTTTGATAATTCGGCCCCTTAGAGTCTTTAGGGAGCATGGGACAATCCTATTTTTTTACAGAAAAGTGTTTAAAGGGACACTGAACCCAAATTATTTTCTTTCATGATTCAGATTGAGCATGACATTTTAAGCAACTTTCTAATTTACTCCTATTAGCAAATTTACTTCATTTTCTTGGTATCTTTATTTGAAATGCAAGAATGTAAGTTTAGATGCCGGCCCATTTCTGGTGAACAACCTGGGTTGTTCTTGCTGATTGGTGGATAAATTCATCCACTAATAAAAAAGTCCTGTCCAGAGTACTGAACCCAAAAAAAAATCTTAGATGCCTTCTTTTTCAAATAAAGATAGCAAGAGAACGAAGAAAAATTGATAATAGGAGTAAATTAGAAAGTTGCTTAAAATTGCTGCTCTATATGAATCACGAATGAAAAAATTTGGGTTCAGTGTCCCTTTAACTACTGAACTGCTCAGCTATTTCTACTGTGCTGTTTTTGAGTTTTTATTTAGCACCCACATTATATATTGTTTATCAGCAGACCCAGCAGATTGAAATGATGCAATTGTTTTATGAATATATCATGACATGTGAGAACTTTACAAATGTGTGAACAATGTATATTTTTATTAACACGTGAATAAATAAGGTTGTAAAACAATTGTCTGTGTGTGTTTTTTTTCTAAACTTTATAGTCAAAGGAAGAAGGGGTTATCCTTATATGAATAGGGGTCTTCAGTCTTTATGGGAAATTACATTTTATGCGCCAAATCTTTCATTTCTGAATTATCAAAATACTTTCGGCTAGATTACGAGTTTTGCGTTAGGCTTAAAAAGCAGCGTTAGCCGGTCCTAACGCTGCTTCTTAACGCCCGCTGGTATTATGAGTCTTGCAGGTACAGGTGTACCGCTCACTTTTTTGGCGAGACTTTGAAAGACCGCAAATCCACTTATGTAAATTGCGTATTCTCTTTTTTCAATGGGACTTGCATAGCGCCGGTATTACGAGTCTGCCAAAAAGTGAGCGGTAGACCCTCTCCTGTCAAGACTGGTACCGCATTTAAAAGTCAGTAGTTAAGAGTTTTACACTACAACACCATAGCATAAAACTCTTAACTAAAGTGCTAAAAAGTACACTAACACCCATAAACTACCTATTAACCCCGAAACCGAGGCCCTCCCACATCGCAAACACTAAAAGAAAAAATGTAAACCCTAATCTGCCAAACTGGACATCGCGGCCACTATAATAAATACTAGTTAAATATTATTAACCCCTAATCTGCCGTCCCTTATATCGTCTCCACCTACCTACATTTATTAACCCCTAATCTGCTGCCCCCAACATCGCCGCCACTATATTAAAGTTATTAACCCCTAAATCTAAGTCTAACCCTAACACCCCTTAACTTAAATATAATTAAAAGAAATCAAAATAAATATTCCTATTTAAAACTAAATACCTGTAAAATAAACCCTAAGCTAGCTACAATATAACTAATAGTTACATTGTAGCTAGCTTAGGGTTTATTTTTATTTTACAGGCAAGTTTGTATTTATTTTAACTAGGTAGAATAGTTACTAAATAGTTATTAACTATTTAATAACTACCTAGCTAAAATAAATACAAAAGTACCTGTAAAATAAAACCTAACCTAAGTTACAATTACACCTAACACTACACTATAATTAAATACATTAACTAAATTAAATACAATTAAATAAATTACATACAATTACCTAAATTAAATTAAATTATCTAAAGTACAAAAAAATCCCACTAAATTACAGAAAATAATAAACAAATTACAGAAATTTCAACTAATTACACCTAATCTAATAGCCCTATTAAAATAAAAAAAACTAGCCTAAACTAAACTACCAATAGCCCTTAAAAGGGCCTTTTGCGGGGCATTGCCCCAAAGTAATCAGCTCTTTTACCTGTAAAGAAAAATACAAACAAACCCCCCAACAGTAAAACCCACCACCCACACAACCAACCCAACAAATAAAATACTAGCTAAAAAAACCTAAGCTCCCCATTGCCCTGAAAAGGGCAATTGGATGGGCATTGCCCTTAAAAGGGCAGTTAGCTCTTTTGCAAGCTAAAAATAAACCCACCCAATACACCCTTAAAAAAACCTAACACTAAACCCCTGAAGATCGAGTTACCGGGAGACGTCTTCATCCAAGCTGGGCAAAGTGGTCCTCCAGACGGGCAGAAGTCTTCATCCAAGCCGGGCGGAAGTGGTCCTCCAGACGGGCAGAAGTCTTCATCCAGACGGTATCTTCTATCTTCATCCATCCGGTGCGGAGCGGCTCCATTTTGAGCTCGCATTCTATTGGTTGATTAGAACAGCCAATAGAATGCGAGCTCAATCCTATTGGCTGATTGGATCTAAGGGACGCCATCTTGGATGACATCACTTAAAGGTACCTTCATTCTGTTTTAGTCATCGGAAGAAGAGGATGCTCCGCGCCGGATGGATGAAGATAGAAGATGCCGTCTGGATGAAGACTTCTGCCCGGCTTCGTTAAGGACTTTGGCCCGGTTGGGTGAAGACTTTTCAAGGTAGGGTGATCTTCAAGGGGTTAGTGTTAGGTTTTTTTAAGGGGGGATTGGGTGGGTATTAGAGTAGGGTTGGTTATGTGGGTTTTAATGTTGGGAGGGTTTGTAATTTTTTTTAAGGTAAAAGAGCTGATTACTTTGGGACAATGCCCCGCAAAAGGCCCTTTTAAGGGCTATTTGTGATTTAGTGTAGGGTAGGGCTTTTTTATTTTGGGGGGGCTTTTTTATTTTGTTGGGGGGTTAGATTAGGTGTAATTAGTTTAAAAATCTTGTAATTTGTTTATTATTTTCTGTAATTTAGTGTTTTGTTTTTTTTGTACTTTAGATAATTTTAATTGTATTTAATTGTATTTAGTTTAGGGAATTTATTTAATTATAGTGTAGTGGTAGGTGTAATTGTAACTTAGGTTAGGTTTTATTTTACAGGTATATTTGTATTTATTTTAACTAGGAAGTTATTAAATAGTTAATGACTATTTAATAACTATTCTACCTAGTTAAAATAAATACAAACTTGCCTGTAAAATAAAAATAAATCCTAAGCTAGCTACAATGTAACTATTAGTTATATTGTAGCTAGCTTAGGGTTTATTTTATAGGTAAGTATTTAGTTTTAAATAGGAATAATTTATTTAATGATAGTAATATTTATTTAGATTTATTTAAATTATATTTAAGTTAGGGGGTGTTAGGGTTAGGGTGAGACTTAGGTTTAGGGGTTAATACATTTAATATAGTGGCGGCGACGTTGGGGGCGGCAGATTAGGGGTTAATAAATGTAGGTAGGTGATGGCAGTGTAGGGGGGCAGATTAGGGGTTAATAAATATAATGTAGGTGGCAGAAGTGTAGGGGGGGAGATTAGGGGTTAATAAATATAATGTAGGTGGCGGCGGTGTGGGGGGGGCAGATTAGGGGTTAATAAATATAATGTAGGTGGCAGTGGGGTCCATGAGTGGCGGTTTAGGGGTTAAACACTTTATTTTGTTGTGGCGGGGTCTGTGAGCAGCAGTTTAGGGGTTAATACATTTATTAGAGTTGCGGCGGGGTCCGGGAGTGGCGGGATAGGGGTAAAACATTATAGTATAGTGTGGGTGGTAGTGACAGGGTACCAAGAAAGCTGTAAAAAAGCCGAAGAGCAGCGAGATTGATGACTGTTAGTTAACAACAGTCTGCTGCTCATCGCACCGTACTTGGTGCGTGGCTTTTTGACAGCTTTTTTGATAATTTTGGAGAACGTATTCAGGTCTGCGGCAGCGGTGTTAGGCAATCTTAGGCGAGCGTATTGGTGCCGTTGAATGCAAGTAAATTGACGACTTGATAAATAGATTCCAATATGCTCACACTTGCCACAAACATAATCCCCTGAAGCGGCTGCTCCAGTGATGCAAACATATGGCAAGCTGTACACTGAATGAGATTCTCACACATACTTACTAAAAGGTTTAACTTAAAAGTATAAAATAATTATATTTCCCCTTGGTTACTCGAAACCCTTGTTTAACAGAGAATCAATGCAGCAAACCCTTAAAGAGCAAGCTCCATGAGTTACTGTGCTAAATTTATAGTCTAGGTAGGCCCAAACAGGTGAAAAATAATTCAACCCATAATTACCCACAAATGAATGAAACACATATATATATGTATGTATGTAGTGCACTACTGGATTGTGATTATTGCTAGCATATTGAAGATTAGAGCCGGCTCATGAGAAGGTTCATCTCTGCTACCGGGCACTTAAGTGTTAAAACACGCTCCGGTCATTAATAAACAAGATGCCGTCCTTGATTCCCCCTTAATAATTTTGTATCATATCCAGTACCGGATTCCAAATAATTATATGAGAGTCAAAGTGTGGCAAATCACTGTTAAATGCTCCAATCACATATGCAGGTATTACAGAAATCTTCAGGGTGCAAGGCTTATTGCTGCATGGCTTACCTTCACTATCTTCACACACTCAGCGGGTATTACCAGACAGGATCTCTTCCGCGGTGTGTCTTACTGTGATGTATGCGGCCAATGCAGCTCTTCACTTGCCCAAATTTTACACTTGGAATCGATATCGCCAACTTCACAGCTCTTTCACCATGCTGGCGTCCTCCACGCTGTGTCTGTTCAAAACATTACGCGTTTTGCCCCTCCCCCTTTCCGGGCTGAACTCAGGGCTTCATCAGATGTGTCAAATTAGACAACTTTACCCTTCTCATATTTAAAGGGGAATGATGTTATGCATGTTGAATACAATGGCTACAAATTATTGACGGCATTAATTTATATACAACTAAACTATACACATTTGGCTATTCACAGTTCCCAAATTATTGGAAATTACAATAAATATGATGGTAATCAGCACAAAAATTTCCACTTTAACATTGAAAAGCGAATACGTAATTCACTATGCCATACATTACTACATAATATAATGCTTTTTCCTAAAACACATTATGAATCTTGTGTTTTTTAACAATGTTTTGTGGATACAATAAATATTTACAGGAAACAAGAAAATTCAATTTTTTCATTCAAGCCCAGGGGAGAGAGGGGTATTAAGTCTATACATCCAACGTGACTTGTGTTGGAGTAATAATTGATCAACATTACCCCCCTCTTCTCCTTGGCTTGATATGCTCAATACCCAGTACTCTTAGATGAGAGAAGTCAGAGTTGTGCATTTTTTGGAAATGTCTAGCCACTGGGCTATCTGACTCCTTATCCTTAATGCTGTCTCTGTGTTCTCTCACCCTTTCCTTTAGTTCTCGTGTAGTTTTCCCAATGTAAAATTTGGGACACGAACAGTGTAACATATAAATAACTTTTGTGGGTGTTACAGATTATTCTTTCATTTATGTGATATGACCTTTCTGAGTATTCAGTGCAAAAACTTGAGGCTTTAACTATGTACTTACAGTACACACACATCTGCCACAAGGTTCGCACCCTTTCCTAGTTTGTGCTTGTGTTAGCCAGTTTTTGGGGGTGTCCCTTTGAAACTCACTATGGACTAATCTATCTTTAATACTTGGTGCTCTCTTGGCTGTGAGCAAGGGGTATTTGGGAATATATTTGGCAATTGAACTATCATTAGACAAGATGTGCCAATGTTTATTGAGAATGTCACGTAGTTTATTCCAATGGGAATTATATTTAGTGATAAGACGAATTTCAGTATCTCCCTTAGATTTTTCAACTGCTTTATATAATAATTCATTTCTTGGTGTCTGCCTAGCTCTCAGCCAACCTTTTCTCACTTGATTTCTGGAGTAACCTCTCTGAAGAAATCTCTGAGCCATATCACTTGCCTGGCTTCAAGATCTGGCTCAGTGGAACAGCATCTCTTGAGCCTCAAGAACTGTCCCACTGGAATACCATTTTTCAATGCTTCAGGATGATGACTAGAGGCATTTAACAAATTATTAGTTGCTGTTTCCTTCCGAAATACTTTAGTTTTTAATGATCCATTTTCAATAGTCAGTTTGAGGTCCAAAAAGTTGGCTTCCTTATCGCTAATTTGATGAGTTAGGAACAAATTCCTATTGTTCTTGTTCAATATCTCAACACATTTATTAGCCAATTCTACATCCCCCTTCCACAATACTAGGATGTCATCCACAAAATGCAGCCATAGGGCGACGTGAGCCTCCACCCATTGATCCAACTCCTGGAAAACATCAACTGCTTCCCAGACGCCTAGGTGTAAACAGGCATAGGTGGGGGCGCACGCCACGCCCATGGCTGTGCCTCTTAACTGCCTGTAGAACTTACCATCAAACATAAATATATTCTTTGTTAACACAAATTCCAGCAAATTTAGTACTACATTTTACTGCATCCCCAAATTGCATAAGAGTATCACCAGCCCTCCGGGACGTCCCATAGTGTCGGGCATTGGGAGACCTACGGAAGGGATAAGTAGATATGCAGATTTTTTTCTGCGACCCTTCCTTACTGAATTGTCCTCCTATGTGCAAGACACGGGGGACATTTTGAGAAGACTGGATAAGATCAAAATTGAGCCAGATATGCTTCTGCTTACTCTTGATGTGGAGTCACTGTACTCTTCTATTCCACATAAGGTAGGTTTGGAAGCAGCAGAACATTTCCTTAAACTTCGTGGAGAAGAGTACAGTGACAACACCACTCTAGTACTAAAATTGCTGGAATTTGTGTTAACAAAGAATTTATTTATGTTTGATGGTAAATTCTACAGGCAGTTAAGAGGCACAGCCATGGGCGCGGCGTGCGCCCCCACCTATGCCTGTTTACACCTAGGCGTCTGGGAAGCAGTTGATGTTTTCCAGGAGTTGGATCAATGGGTGGAGGCTCACGTCGCCCTATGGCTGCGTTTTGTGGATGACATCCTAGTATTGTGGAAGGGGGATGTAGAATCGGCTAATAAATTTGTTGAGATATTGAACAAGAACAATAGGAATTTGATCCTAACTCATCAAATTAGCGATAAGGAAGCCACCTTTTTGGACCTCAAATTGACTATTGAAACAGCAACTAATAATTTGTTAAATGCCTCTAGTCATCATCCTGAAGCATTGAAAAATGGTATTCCAGTGGGACAGTTCTTGAGGCTCAAGAGATGCTGTTCCACTGAGCCAGATTTTGAAAGCCAGGCAAGTGATATGGCTCAGAGATTTCTTCAGAGAGGTTACTCCAGAAATCAAGTGAGAAAAGGTTGGCTGAGAGCTAGGCAGACACCAAGAATTGAATTATTATATTAAAGCAGTTAAAAAATCTAAGGGAGATACTGAAATTCGTCTTATCACTAAATATAATTCCCATTGGAATAAACTACGTGACATTCTCAATAAAACATTGTCACATGTTGTCTAATGATAGTTCAATTGCCAAATATATTCCCAAATACCCCTTGCTCACAGCCAAGAGAGCACCAAGTATTAAAGATAGATTAGTCCATAGTGAGTTTCAAAGGGACACCCCCAAAAACTGGCTAACACAAGCACAAACTAGGAAAGGGTGCGAACCTTGTGGCAGATGTGTGTGTACTGTAAGTACATAGTTAAAGCCTCAAGTTTTTGCACTGAATACTCAGAAAGGTCATATCACATAAATGAAAAGAATAATCTGTAACACCACAAATGTTATTTATATGTTACACTGTTCGTGTCCCAAATTTTACATTGGGAAAACTACACGAGAACTAAAGGAAAGGGTGAGAGAACACAGAGTCAGCATTAAGGGATAAGGAGTCAGATAGCCCAGTGACTAGACATTTCCAAAAAATGCACAACTCTGACTTCTCTCATCTAAGAGTACTGGGTATTGAGCATATCAAGCCAAGGAGAAGAGGGGGGTAATGTTGATCAATTATTACTCCAACACAAGTCACGTTGGATGTATAGACTTAATACCCTCTCTCCCCTGGGCTTGAATGAAAAAATTGAATTTTTCTTGTTTTCTGTAAATATTTCTTGTATCTACAAAACATTGTTAAAAAACACAAGATTCATAATGTGTTTTAGGAAAAAGCATTATATTATGTAGTAATGTATGGCATAGTGAATTACGTATTCGCTTTTCAATGTTAAAGTGGAAATTTTTGTGCTGATTACCATCATATTTATTGTAATTTCCAATAATTTGGGAACTGTGAATAGCCAAATGTGTATAGTTTAGTTGTATATAAATTAATGCCGTCAATAATTTGTAGCCATTGTATTCAACATGCATAACATCATTCCCCTTTAAATATGAGAAGGGGTTGTAACATTGTATCTGCACTAGTGTTTAAAAACCTGTTCAGTTGTCTAATTTGACACATCTGATGAAGCCCTGAGTTCAGCCCGGAAAGGGGGAGGGGCGAAACGCGTAATGTTTTGAACAGACACAGCGTGGAGGACGCCAGCATGGTGAAAGAGCTGTGAAGTTGGCGATATCAATTCCAAGTGTAAAATTTGGGCAAGTGAAGAGCTGCATTGGCCGCATACATCACAGTAAGACACACCGCGGAAGAGATCCTGTCTGGTAATACCCGCTGAGTGTGTGAAGATAGTGAAGGTAAGCCATGCAGCAATAAGCCTTGCACCCTGAAGATTTCTGTAATACCTGCATATGTGATTGGAGCATTTAACAGTGATTTGCCACACTTTGACTCTCATATAATTATTTGGAATCCGGTACTGGATATGATACAAAATTATTAAGGGGAATCAAGGACGGCATCTTGTTTATTAATGACCGGAGCGTGCTCTTTAACACTCGATTAAGTGAAGATGTTGGGGATATCAGTTCAGGGGGTGGCAGTGGCAGAGAGGGCTGTGTTGACTAGTATAGTGAACAGTCCTTTAGCTGTGGAAGAGGAGCATACTATGGTGGGCAGTCCTTCAGACATGGTAGAGGGGCATACTATAGTTAACAGTTCTTCAGTCATGGAAAAGGGGCAAACAAGTCAGGGCCTGAGGCAGATGTTGGTGGTAGGAGACTCTATTATTAGGAAGGTTGATAGGGTAATTTGTCATCCAGACCCTTTAAATAGAAACAGTTTGCTGTCTTCCAGGGCTTGTGTTAGGCATATTGTGGAGCGTATTGATAGATTGTTAGAGGGATGTGGGTCTGATTCTGTAGTCATGAACATATTGGTACTAATGAAGGATTCAGCAGGAGATGGAGAGTCCTAAAAATGGCTTCAGAGAGTTAGGTAGCAAGCTTAAAGCAAGGACTGCCAAAGTAATATTTTTGGAGATATTACCAGTGCCATGTGCTAATTCCGTAAGGCAGAAGGAGCTAAGGTCTGTTAATTCCTGGTTAAAGACATGGTATAAAAATGAGGGGTTTGACTTTTTAGAGCACTGGGCTGACTTTTCACTTGGTTACAGTTTTTACAATAAGGATGGATTGCACCTGAATGACATGGGTGCAGGTGTGTTGGGAAAAGGATAGTAGCAAGTTTAGAGAATCTTTTAAACTAGGCAAGAGGGGGAGGGTCAGTTAGAACACAATAGAACAGAGAGGTCAGTCTGTGAATCTGTCACTCCTTTAATATCTCAAGGAAGGGATGACTTAAGAAATGTCACATTAGAAAGTGTGGAGGAAAGCACACCAAGTATCAGCAGAAAGCACATGAAATTAAATGTATGACAACAAATGCAAGAAGCATGACAGGTAAAATGGGGGAGCTGGAGATCTTAGTTGCAGAGAGGACTATGATGTTATCAGTATAACTGAAACTTGGTGGATGATTCACTTGACTGGGCACTTAACTTAGAGGGGTATACTTTATTTAGGAGGGACAGGAATAATAAAAGGGGTGGAGGAATCTACATGTATATTAAACCTAACCTTAAACCTACAATAAGGAAAGATATTTATGTTACAGGCGATAATGTAGAGACCCTGTGGGTGGAAAAATAAAAAATATATATTACTAGGAACATGCTACAAGCCCCCCCAACACTAGTGACCTGGATGAAACTCAACTACTAATGCATATAGGTAAGGCTGCTAATAACAGTGCTGTAATTATGGGAGATTTTAACTACCCTGATATAAACTGGGCCAATGAAACTAGTAATTCAGCTAAGGGGGATAGCTCTCAGGGATAACTTCTTGTCACAATTAATAGAGGAGCCAACTAGGAGTAACGCTATATTGGATTTAGTGCTATCAAATAATATAGATATAATATCAAACATAGAAGTCAAAGAACATTTGGGTAACAGTGATCATAACATGGTCACATTTGAAGTCTCTTTTCATATGCAGTGTCTTAAAGGTTTAACCAAGACTTTTAATTTTAAGAAAAGCAAAAATTCAACAATTTAAGGAAATCATTAAATAGCATAAATTGGGACAAATTATTCTCTAATAAAAATACAGAGGATAAATGGATAACATTTAAAACTTTGTTAAATAATATAAATATCAACAAATACCATATGGTTATAAAAAATAAAATAAAAAATGCAAGCCTAATGTGGCTGAAATATAAATGTGTTAAGAGAAATTAAGAAAAAACGTAGGGCATTTAAATTATTCAAAGAAATTGTACAGACTCAACATTCCATATTTATAAGGAATGTAACAAAGCATGCAAAAAAAGCAATAAAATTAGCCAAAAATGAAAATGAAAAATTAATTGCTAAGGATTCTAACCCTAAAAATTATTGAAGTACATAAAGAGCAAATAGCATGATTAACAGTGACAGGGAGAAGGCTGAGGTACTAAACCTTTTTTTTTCTTCAATATACCCAAGAGAGGAACCATTGGATGATACTTTGGAACAAAATAGAACATTCCAGCCCTTACCATTAACTGGGTTATGTATAGAGGATATCAGGAACAAACTGGATAATATTAAGGTAAATAAAACTCTAGGCCCAGATGGAATACACCCAAGGGTGTTAAGGGAATTTAGCACTGTTATAGACAAACCTCTACTCTTTTTTTTCAGGACTCATTATCCTCAGGCATGGTACCCAAGGATTGGTGTAAAGCTGATCTGGTGCCACTCTTCAAAAAGGGAAGTAGGGATGATCCAGGAAGCTATAGACCAGTTAGTCTGACATCAATAGTGGGGAAGATATTTGAAATGATTATAAGGGATTATATTGATGAGCATATTCATGTATAACAGATTGTGAGTTCTAATCAGCACGGTTTTATGAGAAATAGATCATGTCAAACTAATCTAATTAGATTCTATGAGGAAGTAAGTAAAAATATAAATAAAAGGGAATCAGTTGATGTGATATACTTAGATTTTGCAAAGGCGTTTGATTAATGCACAAAATTAAGGGACTGGGAATAGCTGAAAATGTAGCTCATGGATAAATAACTGGATAAAGATAGGGAGCAATGAGTAGTAGTAAATGGATCATACTCAGATTGGACAAAGGTAATCGGTAGAGTATCCCAGGGATCAGTACTGGGCCCTGTTCTTTTTAATATTTTTATAAATGACTTGGAGCAAGGATTAAATAGCGACATCTCTATTTTTGCAGATGATACTAAGTTAAGTAAGGTCATTAGGTCAGAGCAGGATGAACTTTCATTACAAAAGGACTTGCAAAAATTAGAAGTATGGGGCAGGTAAATGGAAAATGAGATTTAATATGGTAAAATGCAAGGTTCTACTTTTTTAAAGTAAAAATAAGCAGGCAGCGTATTATTTAAATGGGGACAAGACTTAGCCAAACACAGAAGGAAAGGGATTTGGGGGTTGTAATAGATAACAAGCTAAAGATCGGTGCACAATGCAGGGCAGCAGCTTCAAAGGCTAATAAGATACTAGCATGTATTAAAAGAGGCATTGATTCAAGGGAGGAAAGCATAATTCTGTCACTATATAAAGCCCTGGTAGACCTCACCTTGAGTATGGAGTGCAGTTCTGGGGACCGATCACAAAAAGATATTGCAGAACTAGGAAAAAGTTCAGAGAAGGGCCACAAAGCTAATAAGAGGATTAGAGAATTTAAGCTATGAGGAGAGGCTAGCCAAACTGGGTCTGTTTTCTTTAGAAAAAAAGGCACTTGAGAGATGACATTATTACTTTACATAAATATATTTAAGTCCCATATACAGAGATGGCAGAAGCTCTGTTTATTCCAAGAAAATTGTTTGTGACAAGAGGTCACAATTTAAGGTTGGAGGAAAGGAGATTTATTCTCCTGCAGCGGAAAAGTTTTATAACTGTAAGAGCAATAAAATTGTGGAACTCATTACCAAAGGAGGTGGTGAATGCCAATACCCTAGATACATTTAAAAATTGTTTGGATACATTTCTGTCTATAAATAAAATTCATAGATATGATTGCTAGTATTAAATGGGTCACCTTTAGTGGATTATTTAAGATTAACTGGAGTTTTTTTGTAAGTATTTTACATTAGTATAGGTTGAACTCGATGGACTTCGGTCTTTTATCAACCTCATCTACTATGTTACTATGTTACTATGTATATATGTGTATGTGAAGGGGTTATGTAAAATGGAAAGTAATGTACCACTATGTGAACACTATAGAAACAATATAGATGACAGTTAGCATGATAACGGGTACAGGCAAATACTATTACTCTCAAAAATTTATATGGTCATATTTAGAGATTAAATCTTGGTGTGTTCTGGTCCTCAAAGTGAAGATCCAGAACACCTCACGTTTGGCCAGAAGGATATCAATGTCACCTCCTTTCTTGGGTACCATAACCTTTTCAATAGCTGTCCATCTGAATGTATTTAATTCACAAATATTTTAGGTGGTAAAGTGCTGTATTAGGGGGGTAGTAGATGTTCCCCAAGACAAAGTAGACATATGCTCTTGAATACGTGAATTAATATCTCTAGATGTTAAACCTACATATTGTATTTTACATAGGGTACAGGATGATAAGATAAATAACATTAGTACAGGTACAATTTAAACAAGTCTTGATAGGGTAAGTTAGACCATTGGCAGTAGACGTAAAGGTATCGCTGACTTGTACATATTCACAGGGTTTACACTTTCTGTGACCACAGTGAAACATACCCTAAATGTCTAAGCCAAGAGCTTTGTGGGTCTAATTTGCTGTTTTAGCTGCGTAGGAGAAAGGAGAGATGCCAAAGTGGAACATTTCTTATAAGAGAATCTTACACCCTGACGTACCAAGTCAGTCAATTTATCCTCCGCTGCCAATAAAGGGAAATGTTTTTTAATTATTCCACAATTTTTGGAGTATTGGGCACTGTAAGTAGTGACGAAATAAACCCCTTTGAATGTATTGTCTCTTTCCTTGGGTTTATCAAGGAGGAGAGCATCCCTGGGTGTTAAGTCAACCTGTACCCTATGTAATATACTGTCATGAACCAAGCCTCCAGACTAAAAAGAAAAAGAAAAGTTCTGGGAGGCATTCTGCTCGAAAGGGCTGTGCGGGGATTTGAACCTGTGGTTCTGTGTTTAATACTCTGTTTGCTTCTATGTTGAGCCACAGCCACTTCTGGTAGTTTAGGAGTTTCAAATGCAACTTAAAAGATCTGTGAAATGAGTACTTGTCTTATTTGCAATTACACCTGTGCAAAAACACAGGTGCTCTCAATTTTGGATTTACTCAGAACCAATCCTGTTCAAAACTTCCCTATTTAAGGCTGGCGTGTTAGGCTGCATATGGTCTTGACATTGTTTCTGTTTTGTCACAAGCCAGAACCTGTTTCCTGTACTTCAGTACATTTTTGGAGGAAGACTTCACCTTTGCACCTTTTTACATGTTTGTTTCCTGCTTTGTGCAAATCCTGCACTTCAGTTATTACCAGGACAAAGACTTTACCTTTAAACCTGTTACCTGTTTACAAGTTTGTTTCCTGCTTTGTGCAAATCCTGCACTTCAGTTATTACCAGGACAAAGACTTAACTTTTTTTTTTTTTATAATATTTTTATTGAGGAAAAAAAGTTTACAACATTTATAGACAGTGTACAAGATAATATCTTCCAGTTATAACAAGAGTAAATATTTTGGTTTAAAGTCCTCATTTTTCCCCATATTTAATATATTAGGTCACTCTTGGACTTTCAAGTGGTGTTGTTAAAGTCCAGGGGATGTTATAACACAAAAAAACAAATAAAGGTATCTGACATAGATGAGATCAATTTAGGTGTGATATGAACAAGTTATGGTCCAGATACTAAGGCCAAAGCTAGAACATAGTATATATACATAACGTCTTGACAAAGTCTATTAACCATTGAACAATTGTAATATAGATAAATAAAACTCACTGTTGTGACTTAATAGTATAAAGTAAGAATCTACGCATGCTGTAAATTTAGAAAAGCAGTGCATGCACAAGGGTGCACAAGGGTACATAAGAAAGCTTGTTTGTTATAAAGCATGAAAAATGGACAAGTACTGGTAAAGGTTGTGAAATGTGGCCACAAGTAACTATACACAGTGATAAACTAACAATTGTCATTAGGTAGTAGCAAGTTTTCCATAATGGTCAGCATGATAATGTTAACAAACTCAGAACATTTGTGGGCAATGGTGGGAACATGTTATAGAAGTATACATGTCTGTAATTAAGAAAAATTGAGAAGAAGTTACTAGATGTCATGAGACAAGGTGCTGGAGGGCATAGCCCCCCACTAGGAGCATGTAAGTATACATAGACCGAATCACTACAAGAATGTGAAATGAGCGTAGTGAGCAATCAGGGGAGTGCCCTCAACACAAACAAAGCACCACGCTAAATAAAAGCAGCAATAAAGTCAGAGTGAGAGTCCTTATGGGGGGCGCTAATGTAACTTAGTGAGTTGACTGTCCATTTTGAAGAATATATGCTATTATCCCACCCTTACATAAATAAATGTTCAGCCCACTCCAGCACGCCCTTTCAGTGAGACCTGACCGGGGAGAGGGTCAGCCAGTTGGTGGGGTAGTCGGCAAACCAGCAAACCTTTACTTGTTGGGAATATGAGAGCATCTTCTTTCTTGTGGCCGCTTGCGATAATGGGCATTTCCACGCCACTACCAGCCCCGCACTGACTACGGAAGTTTTGCGACCTGGATCCTTTAGTGCAGGTTTGTTCGCATCTGAGTTCTGGCCCATATGAGGGTTTTTGCAGCACTGCCCCAGTGTCCGTGCACACGTTGAGCAGGCCAGCTAGCTGCTGTCTGGGCGTCATGTTGCCTCAGCTGTTCAGAGGAGTATGGGGTGGGTTTATATCTGTTATTGCGGTTGGTAAATTCTGAAGCTTTCTCACCTTCCAGGTTAGCTTTTAGGAGAGACTTCTCCGTGCTTGCAGTTGTGTCACTAGTGGTGTCATTTTTAAGAAACCGGTTCTGCCGCACTCACACCCTGGTCTTCACCTACCATTAAGCCGCTGACACCATAGCAATGGTATCTAATGCCTGTTCCCTCTGTTCAATAGGTGGTCAGGGTTTTCTTTGAAGCTTCCAGGTCTTCTTGTTGCGGACCAGAAATAGTAACGTGGGTATCCTTTGATACATAATCTGGGCGAGCCTGGAAGCAGTTTTCAGCAAACCGATGCAGCTTTGCAAAATAGTCTTCCAGTAGTTCGCATATAGCCTCTTCAAGCATATATAGATGCACTGCCATGTTGGTTTGATGCTTAAAAACGTGTTGTAGAAGGAATCTCTGTGTTAATGCACCGCATCAGAGAAAGAAACTGCGCACTCAGGGCACAAGCAAGTTGTGGGGACGGTATAGAGGCTTCAAGTGTAGGGGAAGACCTCAAATGTTATAGTCCGGGTACTGAGGGCAATTAAGCCGCGTCTCCGATCCAAAACCCTATTTCTCAGATCAGGGCACCAACAGCCAAGCTTCTCCACTGTTTTGAATAGGGTATACTCAGTGTAGCTTCACTTAACTTATTAGTTTTGGAAAAAGCTTAAGGAGCTGAAGCTCAGTGCAACCAGGAAGATGGCCGCTGCCCGGAAGTCCCGAAAGACTTACCTTTTGAATCTGCATCTCTGCTTATTTGTTTGTTCCTTTCCCCTCCTGGCATATGTGGACATAACATAGCTGAATAGTATATATTAAAAATACCCTGCAAGTATTTGCTTAATCAAAATATTTTGTTATTTAACCCCTTAATGACAACTGACGTACCAGGTACGGCCTGCAAAAACTGTCAGTTAGTGACAATTGATGTACCTGGTACGTCAGTTGTCCTAAGAGAGTGCTGGAAGCGATCGCAATCACTTCCAGCAGCTCTCAGGGTATTGCAGTGATGCCTCGATATTGAGGCATCCTGCAATGCCATTTAAAAAGCACCTGATGCCGAGAGAGACACTCTGTGGCCCTTTTCTGGCCACCGGTAGCGATGGTGCCATTCGTTGGTGGGTGGGAGCTTACAAGGGAGGCGGGTGGGCGGCCCATCGCTACCCAGCATCGGTTCCTGCAAGTGCATTGTGCACCGCCGGATGCTGGGAGCATGCGGGGGGGGGGGGGAAGCCTGCGGGGGGTGCGTGCATAGTGCGCGCTCACGCACGCAGCAACCACTGCCACCAATGATTACTATTAAGAGGGAGGGGGGGTAGAAAACGTTTTTTTTTTTAAAAAATTAATAGGATCTGGTATGGATTAGGGGGTTGGTAGTATGGGGGGGGCAGCTACACTACAGAAAAAGTTGTAAAAAAAAAAACGCAAACAAACCTTTATATTTTGGGAAAACTGGGTACTGGCAGACAGCTGCCAGTACCCAAGATGGTGGCAAATAGGTAGGTGGGGAGGGTTAGAGAGCTGTTTGGGGGGATCAGGGAGGGTTGGGAGCTAAGACAGGGGTCCATCACAGCTGAATAATTTAAAAAAAAAAATAAAAATAAAAAACACCTTTTATTTTAGTTCTGGCACGACTTTCTGCAAGTACCTTAAGATGGCGGGGACAATTGTGGGGTGGGGGAGGGAAGAGAGCTGTTTGGAGGGATCAGGGTGGTGGGATGTGTCAGGTGGGAGACTAATCTCTACACTAAAGCTAAAATTAACCCTGCAAGCTCTCTACAAGCTACCTAATTAACTCCTTCACTGCTGGGGCATAATACAAGTGTGGTGCGCAGCAGCATTTAGCGGCCGCCTAATTGCCAAAAAGCAACGCCAAAGTCATATATGTCTGCAATTTCTGAACAAAGGAGATCACAGAGAAGCATTTACAACCATTTGTGCCATAATTGCACAAGCTGTTTGTAAAAAATATCAGTGAAAAACCTAAAATTGTGAAAAATTTTACTTTTTTTTATTATTTGCTCGCATTTGGCGGTGAAATGGTGGCATGAAATATACCAAAATGGGCCTAGATCAATACTTTGGGTTGTCTACTACACTACACTTAAGCTAAAATGAACCCTTCAAGGTCCCTACAAGCTCCCTAATTAACCCCTTCACTGCTGGGCATAATACATGTGTGGTGCACAGCGGCATTTAGTGGCCTTCTAATTATCAAAAAGCAATGCCAAAGCCATATATGTCTGCTATTTCTGAACAAAGGGGATCCCAGAGAAGCATTTACAACCATTTGTGCCATAATTGCACAAACTGTTTGTAAATAATTTCAGTGAGAAACCTAAAGTTTGGGACAAAATTTGTGAAAAAGTGAACGATTTTTTTTATTTGCTCGCATTTGTCAGTGAAATAGTGGCATGAAATATACCAAAATGGGCATAAATCAATACTTTGGGTTGTCTTCTAAAAAAATATATACATGTCCAAGGGATATTCAGAGATTCCGGACAGATATCAGTGTTCCATTTAACTAGTGCTAATTTTGAAAAAAGTGGTTGGAAATAGCAAAGTGCTACTTTGTACTTATTGCCCTATAACTTGCAAAAAAAGCAAAGAACATGTAAACATTGGGTATTTCTAAACTCAGGACAAAATTTAGAAACTATTTAGCATGATTGTTTTTTAGGTAGTCGTAGATGTGTAACAGATTTTGGGGGTCAAAGTTAGAAAAAGTGTGTTTGTTTCCATTTTTTCCTCATATTTTATCATTTTTTCATAGTAAAAGTATAAGATATGATGAAAATAATGGTATCTTAGAAAATCCATTTAATGGCAAGAAAAACAGTATATAATATGTGTGAGTACAGTAAATGAGTAAGAGGAAAATTACAGCTAAACACTAACACTGCAGAAATGTAAAAAATAGCCCTTGTCCTTAAGGGTAAGAAAATTGAAAAATGGTCCGGTCATTAAGGCGTTAAATAACTCTGATATCTTTTCAATCTATATGGCTTCTACTAATCTTCATTTAAAGCAACTGTTCAAGACAATGAGGCTCTCACAAAATATCCTGAGACCAGAACATGACAAATACAATATGTAGGTTTAACATCTAGAGATATTAATTCACGTATTAAAGAGCATATGTCTACTTTGTCTAGGGGGACATCTACTACCCCCTAGTACAGCACTTTGCCACCTAAAATAATTGTGAATTAAATACATTCAGATGGACAGCTATTGAAAAGGTTATGGTACCCGAGAGAGGAGGTGACATTGATATCCTTCTGGCCAAACGTGAGGTGTTCTGGATCTTCACTTTGAGGACCAGAACACCCCAAGGTTTAAACTCTAAATATGACCATATAAATTTTTTGGGAGTAATAGTATTTGCCTGTACCCTTTATCATGCTAACTGTCATCTACAGGTGTTCTATAGTGTTCACAAAGTTGGTACATTACTTAGTTTCCCTTTTATATAATCCCTTCACATAAATATATATATATATATACGTTGATTGTAGACGGTACTTATTTTGTGCACTTCTTGGAAAGTTAGCCTATATTATATATTAAAGAATTATTTTTACTTAAGTACATTAAGGTGTGTGTGTGTGTATATATATATATATATATATATATATATATATATATATATATATATATATATATATATATATATATAATATATACAGAAAGAAGTGCACTCACAGGAACGAACAAACTATGGCGATTTACCACCTGGGTGCAGCTCTTTAGCCCAGTAATGCTTTTCACAGAGTAGAACTTTCCTGTAGTATAATCAGTCTGATCCCGCCTATTAGGGTCAGTCCAGCGCCGAAATACCAGGCAATTCCTCTCTGAAACAAGGAAACACAGCAAACCTCAGACGATCGTTTCGGCATTCATTGGGCCTTGTCAGTGAGTGTAGCCATATTCCTCTAAGCCCACTGAGCAAGGAGTCCACGTCTGGGTTGCCCCTTTTTCCCATAGGGAGACTAAATACATACAGAGAGAAGTGCACTCACAGGAACGAACAACCAGCTCAATACCATTGTTAGCCTGTTCTATGGGGATTTACCACCTGGGTGCAGGTGATTAAAAAAAATTGTACACCTAATTGTTTCCTCACTATTTTAGTACTGGACAGTACAATACAGTGCCTTCCATCTACTCTTTTCTCCTGATATCCTATTTCACTTCCTAAATCATATCTCACTTTTTAGGAGCTTATTAATGTATTACCCATTATTCACACTTTGTACTTTTTAATTTATATATATTTTCTTTATATTTATGATAATGTGCATTATACAGTATTGGTAATTGACATTTATTATGTATTGCTACATGAAATATTTTATTATAGCTTTTGTGCTCCTGTTATGTGCTTAATGTATGTATTTATCTTTTTTTTTTTATTTGCTCATGCAGCATTTTTGGGTTAATCTCTATAACTGCACAACATCTGAGGGTGTTTCAATCAATTAGTTCTAACCTATTAGATTGAGTTTTATCCCTTATATTCACCTGTGAGGTGGAGCACTTCAGGTAATGATTACGCTTCACTGCCGAAACATGTCAACCGTTTAGTGCTCTCACCTTCTTTTTGCACTCTGAACCTGCTAGGTTTTTTAACTTCAATATTTAATAAAGGAACTTTTATTCTAAGCAAGACCGCTTCATCAACTTTTTTTACTGTAAAAAAATGCATATACATAAAACAGAGTAAATAAAACAATGCAATGCATTTGGAGGAGGTTCTGGTATTACCCGAGGATTAATCTTGCATTAAGTTGCAGCAGGGTTTATTCATAAAAAAATGCACAAGAAATTCAGACCATTTTATTGGAGTTTAAAAAAAACTAAAATAAAAAAAAACCGTGAGATGAATATTGTGTTGTTATTTCTCATTAGAGATCTGCTATATTAAGAGGCTGAGAATCCAGCTGTGTTTGTTTAAATAAAAGTGTGATTTAAATACCTCCTACAGCTATGTTTCTGCAATGAATAAAAGATACAGCCCAGTCCTTCTCGGATTTGAGTCTCTCTAGCTGAGATTTATTGTTTAACAAAGGGTTGGGGAAAGCATGCAAGAGCAGACCACACACAAGGTTATTTTGTGCAACATCAGAAACCCGCATTACTAATAGATTTTGCCCACAAAAAGAAGTGGCAAAATCATCTGTGCGAAAATGTATAAAAAAATGTGGCATAAAACTGGCATTAAATCAATTTAGTAATTTGTATAGCAATGCCATGAGTCAAACAAATGAAAAGGATTTGTAGTTTATTGTTGCAAAATGAATAATTTTTAATAATCTCACAGATTTTTGTTAGAACCAATAATGTCAAACTATCCATTGTACCTATACATGGTGCCTAGCATGGTATGAAATAACACAACAATCCCTTTTATTTTAATGTTGTTTAGACATTCAATTCAGCACATTATGAAACACACAACATAGGTGATCCAGTATGTATATATATATATATATATATATAGATATATAGATATATATATATAGTATAAGTATGTATGCATGTATGTGTATATATATATATATAATATATAGTATATATATATATATATAACACATAGAAACACCCAGCACTCACCAGCTAGCTCACAGCTAAGATAAAATCACAACTGGAAAGGTTAGTCACCGCATCTGGCCAAATGGGAAAGCTCAGGCACCACATCAAGGTCCTTTCCTTTGCCTGAGTCCCTAACACAGGCACACCATCATGCGAGCTCACAAAGCCAAACAATACTGAGAACAAAGAAGGGGTGCACCAGGTGGCTGTAATCACCCATAGAAAATACAAAACATGGAAGGGAACTGCACTCCAAGGACCGGAATCAGGTACACATCCTGTGACTCAGTAACATCCAGCCCTGGGTGCTAAATAGCACCTCCAAAAAAGCTGTGATGTCACCAGAGCCACAGGCAGTTAACCCCAGTCCGGAATGGGTGCAAGAAACAAGGAGATTACAAATAAAAAGTAATACAACACATAGAAACACCCAGCACTCACCCAGCTAGCTCACAGCTAAGATAAAATCACAACTGGAAAAGGTTAGTCACCGCATCTGGCCAAATGGGAAAGCTCAGGCACCACGTCAAGGTCCTTTCCTTTGCCTGAGTCCCTAACACAGGCACACCATCATGCGAGCTCATAAAGCCAAACAAACTGAGAACAAAGAAGGGGTGCACAGGTGGCTGTAATCACCATAGAAAATACAAAAACATGGAAGGGAACTGCACTCCAAGGACCGGATCAGGTACACATCCTGTGACTCAGTAACATCCAGCCCCTGGGTGCTAAATAGCACTCCAAAAAAGCTGTGATGTCACCAGAGCCACAGGCAGTTAACCCCAGTCCGGAAGTGGGTGCAAGAAACAAGGGAGATTACAAATAAAAAGTAATACAACACATAGAAACACCCAGCACTCACCAGCTAGCTCACAGCTAAGATAAAAATCACAACTGGAAAGGTTAGTCACCGCATCTGGCCAAATGGGAAAGCTCAGGCACCACGTCAAGGTCCTTTCCTTTGCCTGAGTCCCTAACACAGGCACACCATCATGCGAGCTCACAAAGCCATATATATATATATATATATATATATATACACAGTATATACACACATTAATATCACATAATGCTCTCTCCGGTTTTAATCTTAATTCTAATTAAAATTCTAATTAATGATGTTTTGGGGGTTGTGCCCCTTCTTCAGACCAAAAATTATAACCATTATTATTTTTGGTCTAAAAAAGGGGCACAACCCTGAAATGTCATTAAAGGGACAGTCTACACCAGAATTTTTGTTGTTTTAAAAGATAGATAATCCCTTAATTACCCATTACCCAGTTTAGCATAACCAACACAGTTATATTAATATACTTTTTTACCTCTGTAATTACCTTTTATCTAAGCCTCTGCAAATGACCCACTTATTTCAGTTCTTTTTTACAGACTTGCATTTAGCCAATCAGTGCTCACTCCTCTGTAAACGTGCATGAGCTCAATGTTATCTATATGAAACACATAAACTAACCCCCTCTAGTGGTCAAAATGCATTCAGCTTAGAAGCGGCCTTCAAGATCCTAGTTTTAAGCTTTCAACTAAGAATAACAAGAGAAACAAAGCAAAATTGGTGATAAAAGTAAATTGGAAATTTGTATAAAATAACATGCCCCTATATGAATTATGAAAGTTTTTTTTTTTTTGGACCTTGGACTGTCCCTTTAATTAAAGAATTAAGATTAAAACCAGAGAGAGTGCCTTATCTGATATCGATTTATCTACTAAAGTTTGAGTGCACCCTGGAAGTTGCTTTATCTTTAATTAGGAGTGTGAGGTCCTTATTGGATATTTTATATATAATTATATAAACACACACACGTTTGAGCCCTTCTCAGTCAAGCACTTTTATCCAATATCATTTAGACAAATTTAAAATGTTTATTTTTTTTCAAAAATCCCAAAGTCTCCTACGCTGTAAATACAAGTTGGCTGTAAAGTTTCCCTTTACTACTCACCTGCATATCAAAAGCCAGTTATGGTCCATTGTTAAAAACAAATAACAGACCTACTATAAGTATAGCAACAAAAAAACGTTCCAAGTTACTTCTTTTATCCAATGTGCTTCATTCTCTTAGTATCCTTTGTTAAAGAAGAAGCAATGTATTACTGGGAGCTATCTGAACAACTTGGGTGAGCCAATGATAACTTTCATATAAGTGCAGCCACTTATCAGCAGCTAGCTCCCAGTACTGCTTTGCTGTCCCTGATCCTACCTAGGTATGATTTTCAACAAAGGATATCACAAAAGCAAAGCAGATTAGATAACAGAAGTAAAAGTTGTTTTATAATTGTATGCTCTGCCCAAATCATAAAAGAAAACTTTTTGGTTTCACGTCCCTTTAAGTTTATTATTTTGACTTTGGGGCAAGCACAAAGTGCAATTATGCCTAAAGACTGATTGCTGATTGGCTGCAAAGCAGATTTCCCTTTGCTTTTTTGGGAGGACAATAATACATCTCACTATATAAAACCTCTTTTTTTTTTCTTCTCAGTATGAGAAGCAAAGCAATGTAATATCGTTTAAAATGCCGTCCTTTAGATTCAACAAAGACAAAAAACAGCGTTTATATCCATTAAAAACAAGTTCTCTAACAAAACCTCTGATTTATAGTTATTTATATTATTAAATAATGATAATCAGAGACACAAATCGGGTTTGTTTGGGTTGTTTGGCTGTAAAGTTTCTCATTTGTAGCAAATACGTGATGTTTGTAATTGGCTGTTTCAGTCTGCTGTACATTTCCCATTCTGATTGCGCTCTTCAGTTCTAAGGAGCGGATATTCTGGCTTCATTCTGGCCAAGTGCAGAAGGGTTCGGCGATTTGCCAGGAGCAGCTGACAACTGGAGGTTTGATAATGTCAGTGGGATGGTTGTGCTGGCGGAGTTCATTAAATAACACAAACGCCTCGAGTAAAATATGACTTCAGCACTAACTTTAATGTTAAAATGAAAACTACATGTTGTTTTCTACCTTCCCTTATTTTTTGCAGCACAATCCTGAGTTGTGATGAGAACCAGTTGATGGTAGCAGCAGATATTCTGTGCAGATAAAAGTGTTTTGGGTAATGGGCAAGAGCCTTGCAGGATATAAAGCAGATTTTCCGTGCATCTCCCCTAAACACCAGATTTCCCTTTGGCAAAAAATAAATATTTCTTGTAAACTTGATGCGTTTTGGACACTTAGGGACCAAAAAAGATCATTAACCCTAATACTGCTTATGCACTTCACTGGCAGATAGAAACACAATTGTATAAACTAAGGAAAAAGTTGTTTTAGTTTGAACATACACATTATTAAGTGACTCATCAGATTATGTTCTGTCAAAACTACATTAGACATTTTTCATTATTAAAATGTAAGGTTTAAACTTTCAGTTGTAAAATTACTTACAAAAAAATGTCTTGATTTGCTTCCTAAAATGCTTTTTGCTTTCCGACTGAGGGCTAGATTACAAGTGGAGCACAAAACGTTTAGCGTTCATTGAGCGCTTACACGGCTATAGGTAAAATGAATAGAGCGCTTATGTTTACTCTGGTATTACAAGTTTAAAGTAAAACGTTATTGCTCAGGTCTGCTAACATTTGGAGGTCAAATAACCCAACCGTGCTAACTCACTTTCCCCACAGACTTCTATGGGGCATGCTAAAAAAAAGCCTCTTCTTGAACGCTAACCCAAGGTGCACTAGCACAACTGGGCTAAAGCCAAAGGTGCGATAATAATACATACATAGGCTCTAGTTATCAAGCCATCAACCGCAAATACGCTGGAATTCCGCAGCGTATTCTGTGGCGAGGCTGATTCGCTGTAGTTATTAAACCCTACAGCCCGGCCAAAAGTAGGAATCTAGTGACGTAACATACGATTCGCCGGGACTCAGTCCAACACAGATCGATGGTTACGTCACTTCAGATGTTCGAACGCAAGTCGGCACAATCTGACTACTTTTGGTAGTTAACAAATGTCTAGCAGGTTTGCTCGCACTATTCCGGGCCCAGGTACCTAGTTTTCAATCCGCCGCATTGGAGGTGGCAGATCCCATAGGAATCAATTGGGAGTCTGAAAGCAGCGGAAAGTCATGTTCGCTGCTGCCCGATTATCCCATTGATTTCTATGGGAAGGTCTGCACCTAACACCCTAACATGTACCCCCGAGTCTAAACACCCCTAATCTGCCCCCCCCCTACACCACCACCCGCCTACATTAACTTATTAAACCCCTATCCTGCCCCCCACCACCGCCGCCACCTACATTACATTGATTAACCCCTAATCTACCCCCCCTTACACCGCCGCCAACTATATTAAATGAATTAACCCCTAAACCTAAGTCTAACCCTAACCCTAACACCTCCCCCCTAACTTAATATTATTTAAATTAATCTAAATAAATATTCTATAATTAAATAAATTATTCCCTATTTAAAACTAAATACTTACCTATAAAATAAACCCTAAGATAGCTATAATATATTAATAATTACATGGTAGCTATTTTAGGGTTTATTTTTATTTTACAGGCAACTTTGTATTTATTTTAACTAGGTACAATAGTTATTAAATAGTTATTAACCTATTTAATAACTACCTAGCTAAAATAAATACAAAATTACCTGTAAAATAAATTCTAACCTAAGTTACAATTACACCTAACACTACACTATCATTAAATAAATAAAATAAAATTAAATACAATTACCTAACATTAAATAAAATTAACTAAAAATAACTAAAGTACCCAAAAAAACAAACTCTAAATTACAGAAAATAAAAACAAATTACAAGAATTTTAAACTAATTACACCTATCTAAGCCACTGATAAAATCAAAAAAGGCCCCCCCAAATAATAAAAATCCCTACCCTAAACTAAATTACAAAAGTAATCAGCTCTTTTACCAGCCCTTAAAAGGGCTTTTTGTGGGTCATTGCCCCAAAGTAATCAGCTCATTTACCTGTAAAAAAAGAAATACAAATCCCCACCCCAACATAACAACCCACCACCCATGCACCCCTACTCTAAAACCACCCATCCCCCCTTAAATCAAACTAACACTACCTCCTTGAAGATCACCCTACCTTGAGCCGTGTTCACACCAGCCGGGCACAAGAGGTCAATTTCCGATCCGTCAAGAAGTCTTCATCGAATCCTGGCAGAAGAGGTCCTCCAAGCAGCAGATGTCTTCATCCAAGCGGTATCTTCTATCTGCAATCAACCGGAGAGGAGCCATCTTGAATCCAGCCGACGCGGAGCCATCGACGTCCTAACACCGAATGAAGGTTCCTTTAAATGACGTCATCCAAGATGGCATCCCTCGAATTCGATTGGCTGATAGGATTCTATCAGCCAATCGGAATTAAGGTAGGAAAAATCCGATTGGCTGATGCAATCAGCCAATCGGATTGAAGTTCAATCCGATTGGCTGATCCAAAATCGGATTGAGCTCGCATTCTATTGGCTGATTGGAACAGAAAAGGGCAAAAAGTCCTTTTAAGGGCTGGTAAAAGAGCAGATTACTTTTGTAATTTAGTTTAGGGTAGGGATTTTTATTATTTTGGGGGGCTTTTTATTTTATTAGGGGGCTTAGATTAGGTGTAATTAGTTTAAAATTCTTGTAATTTGTTTTTATTTTCTGTAATTTAGAGTTTGTTTTTTTGGTACTTTAGTTATTTTTAGCTATTGTACCTAGTTAAAATAAATACAAAGTTACCTGTAAAATAAATATAAATCCTAAAATAGCTACAATGTAATTACTAATTATATTGTAGCTATCTTAGGGTTTATTTTATAGGTAAGTATTTAGTTTTAAATAGGAATAATTTATCTAATTATAGGAATATTTATTTAAATTGATTTAAATAATATTTACGTTAGGGGGGTGTTAGGGTTAGACTTAGGTTTAGGGTTAATCCATTTAATATAGTGGCGGCGGTGTAGGAGGGGTAGATTAGGGGTTAATCAATGTAATGTAGGGGGGCAGGATAGGGGTTAATAAATGCAATGTAGGTGACGGAGATCTCCGGATACGTCGGTTTAGGGGTTAAACAATTAATTTATTTGCGGCGGGATCCGGGATTGGCAGGATAGGGGTTAATAACTTTATGTAGGTGGTGGCGGTATAGGGGGCGGAAGATTAGGGGTTAATAGGTATAATGTAGGTTGCGGCGGGGTCTGGAAGCGGCGGTTTAGGGGTTAATATATTTACTATAGTTGCGGCGGGGTCCAGGAGCAGCGGTTTAGGGGTTAATAAGTTTATTTAGTTGCGGGGGGCTCCGGGAGCGGCGGTTTAGGGGGTACAACAGTACAGTATAGTGTGGGTGCTTAGTGACAGGCTAGCAAGAAAGCTGCGAAGAAGCCGATGAGCAGCGAGATCGATGACTGTCAGTTAACAACAGTCCGCTGCTCATCACTCCGTATTTGGTGAGCGCTTCTTGACAGCATTATTGATAACTTTGGCGAACGTATTCAGGTATGCAGCGGCGATGTTAGGCGAGCTTAGGCTAGCATATTGGGCCGGCGAATGCAAGTAAGTAGACAGCTTCATAACTAGAGGCCATAGACAAATATATGCACTTTTGAGCCCTTCCCAGTCAAACACCTTAAAATGTACAATTTTATTTTTGAACAAAAAGTCAATCAAATAGATAATTATTATTTTTTTTTACTTTCAGGCAAAGTATTTACAGTTTTTTTTACCTACTGGTAATAAAACACACAGGGCTAGATTGCAAGTGTAGCACAAAAAAGCAATTATGCAGATTGTGCAAATAATAGTGCGCTATCTGGTATTACAAGTAGATGGTAAAAATGTTAACAAAAAAAAAATTAGTATGTCCTTAACTTTAATGGATATCGTAGAAGGCTAATAGGTTTATATAGTGTCAGCCGATTAGGGGTTATTATGCGTTTATTTAATAGTCGTGATGTGGGTGGGCAGCAGGTTAGGGGTTAATAAGTTTAATATAGTGTTTGTGATGCAGGAGAGGGTGGCGGGATAGGGTTAATAGGTAGTTTATGGTGTTAGTGTACTTTTGTAACAGTTTAGTTATGAGTTTTGTGAAACATTTTTATTGCGCAAAACTCATAATTACTGCTCTCAGATGGCGGTATGGATTGTGTCTGTATAGGATGTAACGCAAGCATTTTAGCCTGACTCACAACCTGTAATACCGGCGCTATGGACGGAAATGGACGTTGCGTTACAGGCTAAAATGCTTGCGGTATAACTATACCGACACGACTCGTAATATGATTTACTGGCATTATGCTGGAATTGCCATTTTTCAGCGTTAAAAGCCTTAACGCAAACTCATAATCTACCTGTGAGTGATTTAACCACCCTGCGCCATTTCAACATCCAGATGTTAGTGTACACTAGACTCTAACTCAAAATTAAAATATTATTATCAACTTGTATGATGAGCACAGTAGCACTAATATTTTTGCATTTGTAATCTAGCACTTAGTTAAGTTTGCCACTGCCAACAAAAAATAAGTTTACCAGATGGTGAGAGGATATGGAAAGTAGACAAGAAAATCTTATACAATATCTTTAGAATTTCCTAAATATAATTATAGAAGCCCTAAAGACTACAAGCATTACAGACAATCAACTGCTGCTGAATAATGAGTCAGTGTTAAAAAATAAATTAATATTGAACATTGTCTTATATAAAGAAAAAATATGTTATTTCTCACAAATGCTATATCATCTTATATCAACTTGCCACTATCTTAAACAATTTTCCTGTCAAATTACTCTTCTTTATTCCAATTGGACCTCAGTTTTGTATTATATTAAAGTCACACTGTCCTAATAGTTTAAATTTCTAATTCCATGCTAAATATGTCAGGAAGCTTAAAGGGACAGTCTAGGCCAACAAAAACTTTCATGATTCAGATAGAGCATGTAATTTTAAAAAAATTTCCAATTTACTTTTATCACCAATTTTGCTTTGTTCTCTTGGTATTCTTAGTTGAAAGCTTAACCTAGGAGGTTCATATGCTAATTTCTTAGACCTTGAAGGCCACCTCTTTCCAGACTGTTTTTCACCACTAGAGGGTGTTACTTCACGTATTTCATATAGATAACACTGTGCTCGTGAAGTTATCTGGGAGCAGGCACTGATTGGCTAGACTGCAAGTCTACCAAAAGAACTGAAATAAAGGGGCAGTTTGCAGAGGCTTAGATACAAGATAATCACAGAGGTTAAAAGTATATTATTATAACTGTGTTGGTTATGCAAAACTGGGAAATGGGTAATAAAGGGATTATCTATCTTGTAAAACACTAAAGATGCTGGTGTAGACTGTCCCTTTAATCTTGACATTGAGACTAAGGGGGATATTTATCAAAAGTCTGGCGGACCAGTCGGCCGCCATCAGGGGGGTGTCAATCAACCCGATCGTACTCCATTGGGTTGAATTGCGGCCATGTCTGTCCACCTGCTCAGAACAGGCGGACAGGTTATGGAGCAGCGGTCTTTAGACACGGGCCCTCAAGCTCCACCCGGAGCTTGATAATGGGCCCCTAATTATGATTATGCTATTAATATATGTGACTTTTCCATGCCCTGGAATTCTCTAGAGTTTAGAATATGAGCACGGGAACTCTTAAGGATATTTAATAATTTTATTTAGCTGGAGACAAAAGGTTTAAAGCTGAAAATGCTTCTAGAGCCGCAACAAATAATCAATAATAGTCGGTTATGAAAATCATCCACTTATTTCATTGATTAGTTTGTCTGTGCGTGGCACGGTGCGACTCGGCGGGTGCTTAAGATGGACTTCTTATAGATGCAGAGAAGACCAGAGCCTACACGTGGGAAGAATGCCGGAAACCAGCTGCCTCCCTCTGATGAACTCCTGCACATGGCATTATGTTTTATGGCTTTGTAAATTGTGCACCACACATTTATTTGCTTTTTTGTGTGAAAGCATGCATCAGAAAAATGTCAGAGAGTACGGACCAAGTGACAGCAGAAAACGTGTGTGTGACCCAAGTCCTCTAAGGCATGGGAGTATTTTACATTAAATGCCACGAAGAAGATTGTAACCTGCAAAATTTGCTAAGTGGAGGTTGTGTGACACAGAAGCACGGCAGTGATGCACGAGCACATGAAACGGAAACATGTGGGAGTCAAGGATGAAGCGAAACATCAGGATGGTAAGTTAGGCACAAACATATTTATATCCAAAATGTCTTGCTTGTAATTCTTTTCTCCATCATCAGTTATAACAAAAACAAAGAATATATTGCGTTACACAGAAATTGCGTTCTCTGAATACTCATATTATCTTGACATGTGGCCACTGTCAATGGTTGAAGACCAAGGTTTCAAAAGCATGATCAGTATACTCAACCCAGGATACAATATTCCCTCAAGAACCCATTTTACAAAATTGATGGAGAGGTAGTACTGGGAGACCTTCCAGATGGTCAAATGTGCCATCAACAATACCAAGAGCAGAATTGCTTGAACTGCAGATAAATGGACAAGTTTAGCCACTGAAGCCGACCCTGGCATTACATGCAATTTGTAAAGGATTGGAATCTTTTCATGATACAGTTAATGTATTAGCAGTTTATATTAAAATGTTGCTTTTAGAACATATATATATATGACAGAAGAGTAAAGAAGGGGTATGGGGGATATGAGGCAAGCGCTAAATCAAGGACAAAAAATTCAACTTATTGATTAGAGTCCAGAATAAAGAATATCTAAAAAATAGGTGCACAGAGAGTTGATATATACTTGCACTCCTATTACTATAAAAATGATGTATGATAGTACATATCTAAATCAAATAAAGCATGTTTAAATCCAATAGAGCAATATACATAATTGAGAAATACAACTTATAAATAACGGATAAAGAAAGATAAATAAACAAAATAAACAAACACAATATAAGATAGGGAAATACAATAATGTGAATGAGTCCCAAAACTGAAAAAACACACAATTCAAGTCACTAGGGTACACAATAGTAATATGTGATATCAGGCTAGAGTCCCATGAATTTCAGAAACACTCCAATAGGTGAGGGAAATCCACACAAGCTCTTTTGAAAATATACTCACAGGAACTACCCTCAATCGATATGAGGTAAGGGAAGAGCGTAGGTCCTCAGTGAAGCTTGTGTGTACACAATCCCTTGTAGGATCTTTTCATTAATGGTCCCTTGTCAAGCTCGAGCGGTATGTGAGGTATGCAAAAAAAAAAAGAGTGCAAAACTAGTGCAATAACTTAGGACACAATTTATTTCACTTTAAACACTTTGCACAAAGGATAGTAAAAATTCGCACTCACTCCTGTGAGTATATTGTCAAAAGGGCTTGTGTGGATTTCCCTCACCTATTGATTCCTATGGGGAAATAAAAGTTATGTCTACAACTAACACCCTAACGTGAACCCCGAGTCTAAACACCCCTAATCTTACACTTATTAACCCCTAATCTGCCGCCCCCAACATCACCAACACCTACATTATATTATTAACCCCTAAGCTGCCGCTACGGACACCGGCGCAACCTACATTATAGTTATGAACCCCTAATCTGCTGCCCCCAACATCTCCGACACCTACATTATATTTATTAACCCCTAATCTGCCACCCCCAATGTCACTGCAACCTACCTACATTTATTAACCCCTAATCTGCCGCACCCAACGTCGCAGCCACTAACCCCCTGAAGATCGACTTACCGGGAGACAATGAAGTGGTCCTCCAGACGGGCAGAAGTCTTCATCCAGACGGCATCTTCTATCTTCATCCATCCGGCGCGGAGAGGGTCCATCTTCAAGACATCCGACGTGGAGCATCCTCTTCATCCGACGACTAAAGCTGAATGAAGGTACCTTTAAGTGACATCATCCAAGATGGCGTCCCTTAGATTCTGATTGGCTGATAGAATTCTATCAGCCAATCCGAATTAAGGTAGAAAAAATCCTATTGGCTGATGCAATCAGCCAATAGGATTGAAGTTCAATCCTATTGGCTGATCCAATCAGCCAATAGGATTGAGCTTGCATTCTATTGGCTGATTGGAACATGTAGAAAGGTTACTACCTTGCAAGTACAGTGCTACTGGCACCATTGAGGGGGATGTTACAGTAATAAATGAGGGTGCATTGCACCGATCTGAAACATTTTAACAGGTGCTTGAAAATCTACTAAATCTACTGAGAGCTCCTCTTCTATAGCTAGAAGGCTGTGACATAACAGCTTGTAATTTTGTGCCGGGGTCCCTTAAAAATGCAAACAGCTCCAGCCTGTGTGCTCAGGAAGGGAGATGGAACAATATGGAGGTAGGGTTGCTGCTTAATTCTCAGGAGAGAATGAGAAACATAGTCCCAATGCTCAAAAACTTGCTTGCTTGCAGTTAAATAATCGTGCAAGCTTCAGAGGGGCAGATCCTGGAAGTCCTAATGAGTTATCAGCTGCCTCCCATAGACAGCGATAAGGCTCTCTGGAATCTAGAATCTCACAAGGAGAGTGAGGTTAACATGTGAGCACCAATGATGTTCCCCATTCAGTAATGTAATTTCACCACATTGTCTTCACTCCCCATCATTTTATCATGTCTCACGTTCATTCCATTCACCAGGTTAGTTTCGCTGTCTGCAAACTTACTCCTTTTTAATTGAATGTATTCTCTTGATCTACCATATCTCATTTTCGATTAATTATTTTTTATGATTTATTATATTTTTCCCCTCTACTGAAAAGAGAGCCATACAGTCCAATCAAACTTATTTAATTAAGGTAATTTGCTGCTTTTTAGTATTCAACCAGAGTACATATTCCTAGTTTTACATAGGACTTGTTACTACAGGGTATGGCAGAATAACCTGACTATTTTGTGACTTCAGATCATCCCGCGCTATTGGTGTAGGGCGGGTGGCGGTAATTTTAATATTTTAGTCTATAGTATTTGTGTTGCCAGCATGTTGTGGACCGGAGAGCACCTCGCTTACGAGATAGAAAGCTCTTTCCGGCATATTGACTCTGTGATTAAAACACAGCATCTTTTCAGAAACCATTTTAACATTGATCAAATATTAGTGTTCCAAGCAGAAACACAATTATGCTGTGGGTAAAAAATTTCCACCAAACAGTGTACTGTCAAGTGATGAAGCGCACTCTCATCTGCCATGCTGTGTTAATAAAGAAAACATTCGGTACTGGTCTGAAAATAACCCTGGGGGACCCCATGAAAGACCCCTCCACTGTGGCCGTGTCACTGTTTGGTGTGCTGTCTCTAACTTTGGAGTGATAGGAAGATGCTTGTGTGGTCACTGTCACCTCCAATCGCTATGTGCAGATGCTGTCAATCTTCCTGGGACCGAGTCTTGCAGAGCTTGGAAATCCTCTGGTCTGGTTCCAGCAAGATGGAGCTACAGCCCATACTGCAAGAACATCAATGGAGGTGCTGAAGCAGATGTTCCCTGGGCACCTGATTTCTCTATGTGGGGATGTTGCCTGACCAACACGCTCACCTAACCTCACAGTGGGTGATTTCTTCCTCTGAGGGTACCTGAAAGAGTCTTCAAGCACAGACCCCAGACCACCGCTGAGCTGAGGACTGCCACTCAGGATGAAATCTCTGCAATACCTGAGGAAATGATCAGGCGAGCGATGAGAAGCTTCAGAGCTCGTCTGCATGAATGTGTTCGAAATGACGGGAATCATCTGAACAATGATTGTTTAAGCATAACTTTTTTTTTTTGCTTCTGCTATAGTTTAGCTGAGGTTTTGCTATAAAACAAATAAGATACCACTAAAAATGGTAGTTACTGCTCTTTCATGATGTTAAATAAACTTTTTTTTATTCTTATTTCTTTTATTGAGGTTTTTAGATAGAGTGATAGTACAAGTAGAGTATGACATGTTTCAAGATAAACAAAGAAAAGAGCAATTTTACAACATTGCAATGACATAGATATTCAAGTGCAAATAAACCAAATGGTGATTAGACTGGAACATCTTAAACCTGTATTTTTCCAAATTATATGAACTTCCTAAATTATAGGTAGGACACTCTTGGACCTATGCTTTATTGACTTGTTTGAATGGAGGTTTATAAGTGTGATACAGTAACATAGCCACTTTTGGGCATGATGAAGCAACATATGAAATATAGGAACCCTTATGAAATGGATTAGAAGGCTAAAATTATATTAAATCAATTATATTTAGCCGAGGAGTTCACTTATTCTATATAGCTCACACAAGATAACCTTCTATTATGCTGACCTGGTTAATATTGCGTGTCTTATTAGGGTATTGGAGAGATTCTTAAAGTGAAGAAGTAACCTCTGACCTTCAAGTATGGTTAATCATCCTAAATGATATGAAAAGAAATAAAAATCTTCACATCGAAAAAGTATTTCATAAATGGGTTAGTTGTACCTGAAGAAGGATCACACTCCCTATATATAACACATGATACCTGGCCTTGAAAGATGGCTCCTGTTTTAAGGAATACTGCCTGACTAGCTAATTAATAAAATAAATAATAGAGCATGCCTGCACCGTAGTGTCATTCTATGTCTGACAAGATTTTTGCTAAGGATACAGGTGAAACCCGGTAGACCAGTGTCAGGGTACCAGGAATCAGACTGAGACATGAAGTACAAAAATAATCACACCCTTATTAATAAAAAAAAATAATAAAAAGTCCACAAGCCAAATGTCAAAGCCAGAGCTGGTAGTCAGAAGAGCCGAGTCAGGAGCCAAAGCGCGTAGTCAGACAAGCCGGGATCAGGAACTAGGAAAACAGCAGAGTCAGGAACAAGCCAGGGATCAGGAACCAGAAGAGATGTCAGACAAGCCAGGTAATACACAAGAACTGGAACACAGGAACTAAAAAACAAGTCTGAGACAATGCAAGGGCAAAAGCATACTGAACAGAGGACCTTTAAATAATAAGTGTGACATCATAATCCTGGGACTGCAACCTGTCTCACACTGATGATGTTCACCAATTTGGCTATAAGAGGGCGCCCAGATGAGTGAGCAGCGTTAAACACTCTGCATCAGATTCAGTGAGAGAGGTAAGTAAAATGGCAGCCAGCAGCAAATAGCAAACAAAGCAGGGTGAAACCCTGACAGCACCCTCCCCCTAATGACCCCTCCCCTGTGGGAGGACAAAAGGCTTATTAGGGAAACAGGCATGGAAGGTACGGAGGTGGGTGGGAACATGAACATCAGAGGAGGGAACCCATGAACGCTCCTCTGGACCGTAACCCTTCCTGTGATATACCTTTAAGGTATCTCCCTTCATTAACCTGTGACCCTTTATAAGGCTTCCTGTTTTTCCATTTAATTGCCTGAATATTGAAGGACATCCTGCTGCACAGTGAATCTGTCTGCAACTACCTTTAAGGCTGATATACTTAATCTTTGAATCACCTTAACTCCTGCTACGACTTTAACCAAAGATAATCTCTCTCTCTCACACAAAGTATTTAGGATTTCTATATCACGGAAATACTTTTTACCAGAAGTTGTTCTATTTCTTACCGCTGACAGGAGTCAGCCGTTTTCCTGGAATCATCATCGCGGCCACGTTTACCGCAGGACCGGAAGTAAGTCACACACACGCTCGCTCAGCTCAGACGCATACAAGCTGCAAGCAAGTCACAGGTAATAACTGAACTTCTCTCTGCTCATACCTGTTTATCACAATTGGTCTCTGTATATGATATCTGCCATCCTCAGTCTGTACGCTACCTTTTGTCTATGTAGACTCCGCTGCTGTCACTTGTATAAATTGCGAACCAGAATACCAGCTTCCTATCTTTTTATAATGCTGAGTGGGACATTAGTATGAATGTGGATATCGAGTGTGTGTGTGTGAAGACTGACGAATATACCAAGCCATTGTTACTTAAAGGAACATTACTAATATCCACAACTATACCTGTAAACAGTTCAAGTAACCTCCAGAGTCACAAGTGTATCTTATACACAATATCTAAACCATTCATTACTACTGGCCATTAACTATGCTCACAGTACATTTACTCAGTTGAAACAGTATCTACTGGGTTCTTTATACAAAAGAGCAACAAACATATTACAAATTGTTTCTCATATGTAAACGTTTATTACATAATATTCAGGCCAGAGTTATCATAAGATTCAGGTTATTTGCTCCACAATCATGGATCCCAATGAAATAAAGAAAGAATTTAATAACGTTTACCAAAAATTAGACTACTTAGCACGTGCATTAACTGAAGTACAAGCTGAGAATGCAGCAATCAGGGCTCTCTTAAAGGATTGCTTAACTCCTAAAGAACCACAGCTTTCTGAACCTCACATATTACCCACACCATTTTCAAAAAAAACATCAGAATATCGCGATTTTAAAAATGCCTGTCATCTTTTGTTCTCTACGAAACCACGCACCTATCCAACAGATAGAATTAAAGTTTGTACGACTATTTATTTTCTAAGTGGAGAACCATGGACCTGGGCAAACAGGTTTTTTTGAAAGTAACAATCCCATTATGGATTCAGTGCAAGATTTTTTTCGCTGCTTTATCTAGCCTATATGAGGACCCGAATACCCAGCTTAATGCAGAAACTCACGCCTAGATTTAGAGTTCTGCGGTAGCCGTCAAAACCAGCGTTAGAGGCTCCTAACGCTGGTTTTTGCCGCCCGCTGGTATTTGGAGTCAGTTATTAAAGAGTCTAACGCTCACTTTGCAGCCGCGACTTTTCCATACCGCAGATCCCCCTACGCCAATTGCGTATCCTATCTTTTCAATGGGATCTTTCTAACACCGGTATTTAGAGTCTTGGCTGAAGTGAGCGTTAGAAATCTAACGACAAGACTCCAGCCGCAGAAAAAAGCCAGGAGTTAAGAGCTTTTTGGGCTAACGCCGGTTCATAAAGCTCTTAACTACTGTGCTCTAAAGTACACTAACACGCATAAACTACCTATGTACCCCTAAACCGAGGCCCCCACATCGCCGCCACTCAATTAAATTTTTTTAACCCCTAATCTGCCGACCGCACACCGCCGCCAGCTTCTTATACTTATGTACCCCTAATCTGCTGCCCCTAACACCGCCGACCCCTATATTATATTTATTAACCCCTAATCTGCCCCCTCAACGTCGCCGACACCTACCTACACTTATTAACTGCTAATCTGCCGACCGGACCTCGCCGCTACTATAATAAAGTTATTAACCCCTAATCCGCCTCACTCCCGCCTCAATAACCCTATAATAAATAGTATTAACCCCTAATCTGCCCTCCCTAACCTCACCGACACCTAACTTCAAGTATTAACCCTTAATCTGCCGCCGGGACCTCACCGCTACTATAATAAATGTATTAACCCCTAAAGCTAAGTCTAACCCTAACACTAACACCCCCCAAGTTAAATATAATTTAAATCTAACGAAATAAATTAACTCTTATTAAATAAATGATTCCTATTTAAAGATAAATACTTACCTGTAAAATAAACCCTAATATTGCTACAATATAAATTATAATTATATTGTAGCTATTTTAGGATTAATATTTATTTTACTGGCAACTTTGTAATTATTTTAACCAGGTACAATAGCTATTAAATAGTTATTTACTATTTAATAGCTACCTAGTTAAAATAATTACAAAATTACCTGTAAAATAAATCCTAACCTAAGTTACAATTAAACCTAACACTACACTATCAATAAATTAATTAAATAAAATACCTACAAACAAATACAATTAAATAAACTAACTAAAGTACAAAAAATAAAAAAAGAACTAAGTTACAAACATTAGAAAAATATTACAACAATTTTAAGCTAATTACACCTACTCTAAGCCCCCTAATAAAATAACAAAGCCCCCCAAAATAAAAAAATGCCCTACCCTATTCTAAAATTAAAATAGAAAAGCTCTTTTACCTTACCAGCCCTTAAAAGGGCCCTTTGCGGGGCATGCCCCAAAGAATTTAGCTCTTTTGCCTGTAAAAAAAAAACATACAATACCCCCCCACAACATTACAACCCACCTCCCACATACCCCTAATCAAACCCAAACCCCCCTTAAATAAACCTAACAATAAGCCCCTGAAGATCTCCCTACCTTGTCTTCACCACACCGGGTCCCGATCGGTCCAGAAGAGCCTCCGAAATCTTCATCCAAGCCCAAGCGGGGGCTGAAGAGTGACGTCCATCATCCGGCTGAAGTCTGGATCCAAGCGGCGGCTAAAGAATTCCATCTTCGGTCAGAAGTCTTCATCCTATCCGGGCAGAAGAGTCTATCCAGACCGGCAAACATCTTCATCCAAGCTGCATCTTCTATGTTCTTCCATCCAATGACGACCGGCTCCATCTTGAAGACCTCCAGCGCGGATCCATCCTCTTCTTCCGAAGACTAGACGACGAATGAAGGTTTAAAGATGGCGTCCCTCGAATTCCGATTGGCTGATAGGATTCTATCAGCCAATCGGAATTAAGGTAGGAAAATTCTGATTGGCTGATGGAATCAGCCAATCAGAATCAAGTTCCATCCGATTGGCTGATTCGATCAGCCAATCAGATTGAGCTCGCATTCTATTGGCTGATCGGAACAGCCAATAGAATGCAAGCTCAATCTGATTGGCTGATTGGATCAGCCAATCGGATTGAACTTGAATCTGATTGGCTGATTCCATCAGCCAATCAGAATTTTCCTACCTTAATACCGATTGGCTGATAGAATCCTATTAGCCAATCGGAATTCGAGGGACGCCATCTTGGATGACGTCCCTTAAAGGAACCTTCATTCGTCGTCTAGTCGTCGGAAGAAGAGGATGGATCTTGAAAATCAGCCGCTTGTCATCGGATGGAAGAACATAGAAGATGCCTCCTGGATGAAGATGTTTGCTGGTCCGGATGTCCTCTTCTGCCCGCTTGGATCAAGACTTCAGCCGGAGGATGGATGTCTTCAGCCCCCCGCTTGGGCTTGGATCAAGACATCGGAGCCTGGACGGATCGCTGATACCCGGTGTGGTGAAGATAAGGTAGGAAGATCTTCAGGGGATTAGTGTTAGGTTTATTTAAGGGGGGTTTGGGTTAGATTAGGGGTATGTGGGTGGTGAGTTGTAATGTTGGGGGGGGGTATTGTATGTTTTTTTTTCAGGCAAAAGAGCTGAATTCTTTGGGGCATGCCCCGCAAATGGCCCTTTTAAGGGCTGGTAAGGTAAAAGAGCTTTTCTATTTTAATTTAAGAATAGGGTAGGGCATTTTTTTATTTTGGGGGGCTTTGTTATTTTATTAGGGGGCTTAGAGTAGGTGTAATTAGTTTAAAATTGTTGTAATATTTTTCTAATGTTTGTAAATATTTTTTTATTTTTTTGTACTTTAGTTAGTTTATTTAATTGTATTTAATTGTAGGTATTTTATTTAATTAATTTATTGATAGTGTAGTGTTAGGTTTAATTGTAGATAATTGTAGGTATTTTATTTAATTAATTTATTGCTAGTGTAGTGTTAGGTTTAATTGTAACTTAGGTTAGGATTTATTTTACAGGTAATTTTTTAATTATTTTAACTAGGTAGCTATTAAATAGTTATTAACTATTTAATAGCTATTGTACCTGGTTAAAATAATTACAAAGTTGCCTGTAAAATAAATATAAATCCTAAAATAGCTACAATATAATTATAATTTATATTGTAGCTATATTAGGGTTTATTTTACAGGTAAGTATTTAGCTTTAAATAGGAATAATTTATTTAATAAGAGTTAATTTATTTCGTTAGAATAAAATTATATTTAACTTAGGGGGTGTTAGGGTTATGGTTAGACTTAGCTTTAGGGGCTAATACATTTATTAGAGTAGTGGCGAGGTCTGGTCGGCAGATTAGGGTTAATAATTGAAGTTAGGTGTCGGCGATGTTAGGGAGGCAGATTAGGGGTTAATACTATTTCTTATAGGGTTATTGAGGCGGGAGTGAGGCGGATTAGGGGTTAATAACTTTATTATAGTAGCGGTGAGGTCCGGTCGGCAGATTAGGGGTTAATAATTGTAGGTAGCTGGCGGCGACGTTGTGGGGGCAGATTAGGGGTTAATAAATATAATATAGGGGTCGGCGATGTTAGGGGCAGCAGATTAGGGGTACATAGGGATAACGTAGGTTGCGGCGGTTTACGGAGCGGCAGATTAGGGGTTAATAATAATATGCAGGGGTCAGCGATAGCGGGGGCGGCAGATTAGGGGTTAATAAGTGTAAGGTTAGGGGCGTTTAGACTCGGGGTACATGTTAGGGTGTTAGGTGCAGACTTAGGAAGTGTTTCCCCATAGGAAACAATGGGGCTGCGTTAAGAGCTGAATGCTGCTTTTTTGCAGGTGTTAGGTTTTTTTTCAGCTCAAACTGTCCCATTGTTTCCTATGGGGGAATCGTGCACAAGCACGTTTTTGAAGCTGGCCGCGTCCGTAAGCACCGCTGGTATTGAGAGTTGCAGTGGCAGTAAATTATGCTCTACGTTCCCTTTTTGGAGCCTAACGCACTGAAAACCCAGCCATTCTGTGAACTCTAAATACCAGGTATTTAAAAGGTGCGGCCAAAAAAAAGCATGCGTAGCTAACGCACCCCTTCTAATGCAAAACTCCAAATCTAGGCCTAAGTTAAGAGCATTAAAGCAAGGAAAGAGAACAGTGGAAGAATATACCACTGACTTCCAGATGTGGGCTGCCGACTCACTCTGGAATGAGATTAGCTTGAAAAACCAATTCCGTTTGGGGCTCTCAGAGGTTTTAAAAGATGAACTCTCTCGTTTGGAACTTCCAGAGACACTCACAGCATTGATTAAACTCAGCACTACTTTAGACCGTAGACTGAGAGAACGAAAAGCTGAAAGAGGTTATTTTGAGTCATATTCTAAATGTCCCATACAAACTTCAACTTCTCAAGACAAATTCTCCACTCAATCCACACCTATGGAAATTGGTACTATAAAAGGTCCTTTATCTACAGAAGAAAAAAACAGAAGGAGATTGGCCAATCTCTGCCTTTATTGTGCCCATAAGGAGCATACGGTGTCAACATGCCCCTTATTGGCCAAAAACAAAAAGGGTAAGAACATATCCTCACTATCAATATCGACCTTAAGTGTCCCTATCCACCTCACTCTATCCATTTCTTTGCAGTGGGACCAAACGCATATCCAGAATGACGCTCTAATTGACTCAGGAGCATCCGGTGTTTACATAGATGCATATTATGTACATAAAAATAAAATACCTATTGTGTGTAAAGAGCATCCAGTATTTGTCAAATTGATGATATTCTTGTTTACTCTAAAACCCTACAGGAACATGAAAAACACGTCAGATGGGTGTTAACACGCCTGCGTGAACATAGGCTGTTTGCAAAAATGGAAAAATGTAATTTCCATGTTAAGGAAATTACATTTTTAGGTTATGTGATATCACCTAACGCTATCCAAATGGACCCTGAGAAGGTTAACGCTATTCGCAACTGGCCTCAACCCAAGACTATTAGAGCACTCCAGAGGTTTCTGGGATTCTCGAACATTTATAGAAAGTTTATAAAGAATTTTTCTATCATTGTGAAGCCACTTACGCTACTTACCAGAAAAAAACACAAATTCACATGGAATAAAGAGGCGCAAGAAGCTTTTTGTAATTTGAAACAAATTTTTTCTACTGCACCAGTTTTAACACTGCCAGACTACAACTCCCAATTTATTTTAGAAGTGGATGCTTCCAATTTTGGAATAGGAGCAATTCTTTCTCAAAAGGATAAAATGTCACAAGAACTACATCCCATTGCTTTTTACTCTAGATCACTACTCCCAGCTGAGGTTAACTACAATGTGGGGGACAAAGAACTTTTAGCGATCAAAAGTTCATTAGAACATTGGAGGCACTTATTAGAAGCCTTTTCTAATATACACCGACCACAAGAATCTCGAATATCTTAGAAAAAACAAAACCTTGTCGGCTCGTCAGGTTAGATGGTCACTCTTCTTAGATTTTCTAATCTCATACAGACCAGGTACCCTAAATCAGAAAGCTGATGCTTTATCCCGAATTATTAACAATGACTTAACTTTGGAAACTCTAAATCCAATTATACCTCAAGAAAAATTTATAGGTTCCCTTACCTCACTCGAAAAAGAGATCCTCCTTGAAGACACTAAAGAAATAGACTTACCCAAGGAATGTGTAAAAGACAATACCACAGGACTATTTCTTTATTGTAATAAGATATATGTCCCTAAAACACTTAGAAAAGTCATACTACAATTGTACCATGACAACATATTAGCAGGACACAAAGGCATACAAAAAACTACCGAATTAGTGAAAAGGTCTTTTTGGTGGCCCCAAATGGAACATTATATCATCACTCATATTAGAAATTGTGACACTTGTGCAAGGAATAAAATTATACATAAAAAACCAATAGGGTATCTTACACCTCTGCCAATACCGTCTGTGCCATGGTCCATCATATCAATGGATTTCATTGTAGATCTACCTGCTTCCCAACAGTTTAACACTATATTGGTAGCTATTGATCACTTAACAAAACTGGCCCATTTCATACCTCTTAAGAAACTACCCACTGCTATGATTACAGCTAAGGTGTTTTTAGACAATATTGTACGTTTACACGGCATACCCACTACCATCATTACAGACCGAGGTACACAGTTCACCTCTTCTCTATGGAGATCCCTATGTAAGCTTCTACATATAGATACCAGATATTCAACTTCCTTTCATCCCCAAACTAATGGGCTTACTGAACGTTTAAATCAAACCTTAGAGCAATTTCTGAGATGTTACATCAATCATTTACAGGATGACTGGGTGGATTATTTAGCCATGGCGGAATTCTCTTATAATAATTCCATTTCATCTTCAACCAAGATGACACCTTTTTTTGCCACTTATGGCTATCACCCTGCCACTATCGCTATTTCACACTCAGCAACTCCTTGTCCAAGTGTATCAGATTTCTCCTCAACTCTAAAAGATAGGTTGGATATAATAAAACAGCATTTAACTGAAGCCAAAGACCGTCAGAAAAAGTACTATGATCAACATCACTCCCCGACTCCTTCTTACAGTGTTGGTGATTTGGTACTGCTCTCTACTAAACATCTGAAGCTTCAGCTTCCCAGCAAGAAACTGGCTAATCAATACATAGGACCTTATTCTATAGTGTCCATCATCAACCCAAATGCTGTTAAGCTGCAACTACCTCCTAACTGCATGTTACACCCAGTATTCCATGTGTCTTTACTGAAACCCTATGTCTCCGATCCTCCGAACCCACCTCCTCCTCCTTTGCAATTGCAGGATGATTCAGAATTCGAAGTTGAACGTATACTTGATTCCCGAGTTGGAGGGTACCCTCCAATATCTGGTCAAATGAAAAGGTTATGGGTTGGAAGAAAATTCCTGGGTTTCACATCGGACGTCCATGCCCCTATGCTTCAGACTGCTTTCCACCGTCGTTACCCTGCAAAGCCTTTGTAGTGGGGTCCTTGAGAAGGGGGGTATGTGATATACCTTTAAGGTATCTCCCTTCATTAACCTGTGACCCTTTATAAGGCTTCCTGTTTTTCCATTTGTTTGCCTGAATATTGAAGGACATCCTGCTGCACAGTGAATCTGTCTGCAACTACCTTTAAGGCTGATATACTTAATCTTTGAATCACCTTAACTCCTGCTACGACTTTAACCAAAGATAATCTCTCTCTCTCTCACAAAGTATTTAGGATTTCTATATCACGGAAATACTTTTTACCAGAAGTTGTTCTATTTCTTACCGCTGACAGGAGTCAGCCGTTTTCCTGGAATCATCATCGCGGTCACGTTTACCTCAGGACCGGAAGTAAGTCACACACACGCTCGCTCAGCTCAGATGCATACAAGCTGCAAGCAAGTCACAGGTAATAACTGAACTTCTCTCTGCTCATACCTGTTTATCACAATTGGTCTCCGTATATGATATCTGCCATCCTCAGTCTGTACGCTAACTTTTGTCTATGTAGACTCCGCTGCTGTCACTTGTATAAATTGCGAACCGGAATACCAGCTTCCTATCTTTTTATAATGCTGAGTGGGACATTAGTATGAATGTGGATATCGAGTGTGTGTGAAGACTGACGAATATACCAAGCCATTGTTACTTAAAGGAACATTACTAATATCCACAACTATACCTGTAAACAGTTCAAGTAACCTCCAGAGTCACAAGTGTATCTTATACACAATATCTAAACCATTCATTACTACTGGCCATTAACTACGCTCACAGTACATTTACTCAGTTGAAACAGTATCTACTGGGTTCTTTGTACAAAAGAGCAACAAACATATTACAAATTGTTTCTCATATGTAAACGTTTATTACACTTCCAGTAAACCAAATACTGTACGCAACCCCTAGCCATACGAGAGTCAATAATGCTGCTGAGCTCATATTCTTCATGGTTGTCAACTGAGATAGGACGGGACGAGGCAACACAGTAGTAAACCGATTACAAACCAATGGTTTCAAGACGGAGACATGAAAAACATTGGAGATGCGCATTGCAGGAGGAAGGTCAAGAGTGTAGGCAACAGGATTGACCCGTGGGAGTATTCGAAAAGGACCAACATAACGGGGAGCCAGTTTATTGGAATGCACACGAAGGTTCAAGCTGCGGGAAGACAGCCAAACCCTCTCACCAACCTGGTAGGAAGGCGCGGGCATAGAACGATGAAGGCAATCCTAAATCTGCACCCATGTGGAATGAAGTTGCCCGAGATGTTCCTCCAAAGCCGGAATACCCTGAGACATAAATGAATCAGGCAACAAGGATGGTTGAAACCCTTAATTCGCAATGAATGGGGATAACTGGGAAGAAGCATTAATAGAACTTTTACGAGCGAACTCTGCCCAAGGTAACAGTTCAGACCAATTATTGTGCTGATCTGAGACATAGAAATGGAGGAACTGTTTCAGAGCTTGATTAGACCATTCCCAGCCCCATTGGATTGAGGGTAATATGCAGAGGAGAAGGAAAGCTGGATCCCCATTTGAGCACAAAAGGAGCGCCAAGATCTGGAGACAAACTGGCTACCCCAGTCCGAGACTATCTCCTTGGGTAACCCATGTAAACGGAAAACCTACCAAGCAAAAATTGAAGCAAGCTCCTGAGCGGTAGGCAGCTTCTTCAAGGGAATGCAATGTGACATTTTACAATGACAATGAAGTCCATAAGTCCAAGGACATTTATCATTAGCAATTGGTTGGAGAAGACCCACAGGAAGACGTTGAGGAGTCATGTTTTGTGCACAGATTGAGCAGGAGGCAACATACGCAGCAACATCAGAACAAAGACCTGGCCACTAGAATTGTCGAGTGACAGACCCCAATCATTTGGTTCTTGCCCATGTGACCTTCGGCTTTAGGATAGTGGTAAGTGTGCAATAGTTTAGTTAGAAGATTCTCAGGTACAAAGCACTTACCACTAGGTTTCTCAGGAGGTGCATTGGTTTTTGCAGCCAGAATCTCCTCCCCCAAGGAAGAAGTCAAATTAGTATGTATGGTGGCCAAAATATGGTCAGAAGGTATAACTGGAGTAGGTACAGACTCCTCCTTGGACAGAGGCAAAAATTGGCGAGAGCCCTAACATTCTTACTACCAGGCAGGTAGGAGACCACATAATTAAATCGAGACAAAAATAGCACCCATCTGGTCTGTCGGGCAATAAACGTTTTGCTTCAGATAAATAAGTTAAATTCTTGTTATCAGTAAGAATGAGCACTGGTACGCTATTACCCTCAAGAAGATGCCTCCATTCCATGAGTGCCAAAATTATGGCCAGTAATTCCCTGTCGCCAATTTCATAATTGCACTCCGCTGGAGACAATTTTTTAGAGAAGAAACTGCACGGATGCAAAGAACCGTGAGGCATAGGACGTTGAGAAAAAGGGCACCTACTCCAGTCTCAGACACATCGACCTCAAGAACGAAAGGCAGGACAGGGTTAGGATGAGCAAGTAGGTGACAAATGGAGTGGATCATTCTTTTTACGGGTCATGTCAGTGACCAAGGAAGAACATTTTTTTAAAAACTTTCTATAGTTATTGATGAAGCCCAAAAAACATTGAATAGACCGAAGACCAACTGGGCGAGGCCACTGCAGAACTACAGACAACTTGTCAGGATCCATGGAGAACCCTGCAACGAAGATTACATAACCTAGGTTGGTTAATTGAGTCTGATGAAACTCACATTTCTCGAGTTTACAAAACAGGCCGTTCTCACGTAGTCTCTGAAGTACCCGTGTGACATCAGAACGATGAGCCTCAAGTGTGGGTGAGTGTATGAGGATGTCGTCTAAGTACACCACAACACACTGTTGCAACATATCTCGTAGGACATCATTAATAAATTCCTAGAAAACAGCAGGAGCATTACATAGGCCAAAGGGCATTACAAGATATTCATAATGCCCACTCCTGGTGTTAAATGTTTTTTTTAATTTGTGGCCCTCCTTGATTTTAACGAGATTGTACGCTCCTCTCAAATCAAGTTTAGTAAAGACCGTAGCTTCCTTGAGGCAGTCAAAGAGTTCTGTAATGAGCTGCATAGGTTAAGCATTCTTAATGGTAAGACAATTAAGACCTCTATAAACGATGCATGGTCCTAACTCACCACCCTTTTTCTTCACAAGTAAGAAGCCAGCCCCTGCAGGACAGCAGGATTTGTGGATGATCCCCCATGACAGAGCATCTGCAATATACTCCTCCAAAGCATAATTCTCCACAACAGACAGAGAGTAAACCCGGCCCGAGGAGGAATGACTCCAGGTTGCAGGTCTATGGCACAATTGTAAGGTGAGGAGGCAACGTACCGGCACGTACCTTGTCAAAAACGTCTAGGAACTCTCTGTACTCTGTGCACAGGACTTTGACTGGTTTCCAAAGACAAGTGGAAATACATTGCGGAGACCATGAGGCATATTTATCAAGCTCCGTATGGAGCTTGAGGCCACTCGCCCCTCACCGGAAACAGAAGTAATCAAGAAGTTATGAAGCAGCGGTCTAAAGACCGCTGCTCCATAACTTGTACGCCTGCTCTGAGGCGGCGGACAGAAATCAACCCGATCAAATTGATTGACAACCCCTACTAGCGGCCGAATGGCCTCGAATCTGCAGAGGGCGGCATTGCACCATCAGTTCACAAAAACTGCTGGTGCAATGATAAATTGATGTGCAGCGGACATGATACGCTACTTCGTATAATATCTGCTCGCACATTGGTAAATAGGCCCCCATGACAACATTTCGGACCTGCGCTAGTCAAGACTGGGATTGTGCTTTTGGAGCCAGGGATAACCCAGAACAATCGGAAAATGTGGAGAGTTTATCACCTGGAACTGGAGGGTTTCAAAATGGAGAGCCCCCAACAGCCATGGATAATGGAGCGGTTTCGTGAGTAACGAGTGTGGGCTGAAGGGGCCTGCCATCAATGGCCTCAATAGCAAGTGGAACGTACCAAGGCAATACAGGAATGGAGTGCTGTGATACAAAAGCACTGTCAATGAAATAGCCCGCAGCAACGGAGTCAACAAGAGCCTGGGTAACTATGGAGGAGTCCACCCAGGAAAGGACAACCGTGACTAAAGGTTTCTCATTTAGCAGTTCCGGGGACGAGGATAAACCACCCAAGGTCTGCCCCTGACAGGACCATAGGTGCGAGCGTTTCCCAGCCGTGTAGGACAAGACTTTAAAAGGTGGCCCTGTAACCAACAATAGAGGCAGAGCCTCTCCCTCCTCCTAAAGGCCCTCTCCGCCGTGGAGAGACGCATGAATCCCAACTGCATCGGCTGAGCAGTACCTGGTGACTCAGGACCAGGAGGCATGGGAGGAGCAGCCATAACTTGTGGGACACTCTGATCCAAATGTGCAGTGTGAGTCAGAAGGGTTTGCAGGGCTAGTGCAAATTGATCCAAGCGGGGATCCTGTTCATCCATCCTGGAAATGATGGTGGGTAAAGGTGGATTATTAGCGCCGTCAGGATTCATGGCCCTTGCATAATTTCAGTGTACCAGAAATCAGACTGAGATGTGAAGTGCAAAAATAATCACACCCTTATTAATAACAAAAAAATAATAAAAAGTCCACAAGCCAAATGACAAGCCAGGAGTCAAAGCCAGAGCTGGTAGTCAGACGAGCCGAATCAGGAGCCAAAGCAAGTAGTTAGACGAGCCGTGATCAGGAACTAGGAAAACAGCAGAGTCAGGAAGAAGCTAGGGATCAGGAACCAGAAGGGACGTCAGACAAGCCAGGTAATACACAGGAACTGGAACACAGGAACTAACAAACAAGTCTGAGACAACGCAAGGGCAAAAGCATACTGAACAGAGGCCCTTTAAATAATAAGTGGGACATCATAATCCTGGGACTGCAACCTGTCTCACACTGATGATGTTTACTAGTTTGGCCATAAGAGGGTGCCCAGATGAGTGAGCAGTGTTACACTCTGCATCAAATTCAGTGAGAGAGGTAAGTTAAATGGCAGCCAACAGCAAATAGCAAACAAAGCAGGGTGAAACCCTTACAATCAGAATATTCTTGCAGTGGGACAAACTCTTGATAGTGGGAAGTATGCTTTAATAAGTTCCCAGCTTAGCTCACACTTGAAAGCTAGGGTAAACAAGCAGGATATATATGGTGAAGCTGACTGCAGTATGTCTGGAAGCTGATTAATAGTGTAAATCTCTATAAATTGATATCCCAATAGTCATTCCTAGGTATATACATGTGGTATTAACTGAAATTTTTTAAAGGAGAATACTAGAAACAGGATTAAGCTTTACATCAAACGTTTCAATATAGTCATCATTAAGATTGATCCGTTTTCTATGTGCGAGGTGTATAACTCAGGTTTAACAACTTAAACAAAACTTAGCTAACAAAAAATAAAAGATATCGTAATAAGTATATAGATCATTCCTCCACTGTCCTGAGGTAAATAAAAAAGAATCACACAGTCTCCTCAGCCTATACCACATTAAGTTTAGAGGCCAGGTAAATTCACCTGTATAGGCCATATAATTGTCCAGTGTGTGGGTGGCAGTGCATTCAATCCAGGAAAGTTCCAGAGAGTTGAATATCCCATGACCGCCATCTCTAATTGCGTCAGAACAGGCAAGGAACTAAGAGGGGAGATCGAAGTAAGGACATTCTCATCTAGGAATGTGTCTTCTATTGACTCCAAATCAGGGGGCCAATGAGTCTGGTGTTAGGTTATAGTGACAGCTCTCCAGGGGGCTGCCAGCACATCCCCAAAGAACAGCCAAGGGCAGATCGCCTCCCGAGGTATGATTGCTGTTCTTCACCAGTACTGCTTGCATGTCGGCAGATAAGGTCTCCTTTAGCGGATGCTCCATCTTAGGTAAACTTGCTGTTAGCTGGATATTGGCCAACGTGATAGGATCAGGCCCTTCTATATTCAAAGAGGGATCCTCCATCTTCCCCATGGACTAGCAGCAAATGATTATTATTATTACGGTACATTCTCCGTTCCATATGAGCAAAAAGATTACTTAATGTTGTAGTGAGTTCCTCCTTGTTGATCGTAGCCATTCTTGTGCTAGAGCCCCTAGTATGGTGGAGGGTGGGGATGGTATTCGTGCTAGGCCTCTGCTCAAAGTCCTTTCTGCCCAAATCTAGGTTAGGTGTTCAAAAACTCTGCAATGATTATAGTAAGCTGTGTGGCTTATATTAGGTCATCTAGTAACCTTGTTGAGAATATAGGCTGCTGAGCTGTCTGTAAGATAATTAATAGATTATTTTGTCAGAGCCTCAGGTTATGTGACTGGTCATGGCAGCCGCCTAGGCACCCCCTCTAAATAAACATTTTAAACTAGAAAACTGTGACAGAAAACAGTCAGGTTATTCTGCTGGACCCTGTATAAATCTGCCACTGTCACTTTTATATGTTGTGTTTCCTCTTGGAAGATGACCTATACTCACTCATCTGTGCCCTTTTCAGAATGTATTTTACATGTGCAAGTTAATAGAATTTTTCCAAACCATTTTGGAATACTGTAGAACGTAGAAAGGGCCAGTTTTCCCCTTTATCAGCACTCTTTGGTAGCTGCTTTATATTTGTCTATTTTGTTGTTGAGATTTATTGGATAACATGTGTAAGATTATGATTGCTCAAGTCATTGCTGTCTATACATTGTATGGGTGTATTTTCCGTTATCTTATCCAATATTTTTCCAATATGAAAATTGTGTTATTGATTGGATTGAGATTGCTCCAATCACAAAAAAAAGTTGTATCAGGAGCTGAAAAATAGCCAATATACATGATCGACACAACACAAAGCTTTCAATATTGCTGTGTTAGTTCATAATTGAGATAATGGTGTAAAAGTGATATTTTATTTATCTATCCATCCATCTATCTATTTATTGATCTATCTATTAATGCCTAAAAGTGGGACATAAGAAAATGGCACTTTCTATGAATTCTCTTCCAAATGATAAATTACCAGCAATGAAAATTTACCTAAAACAGGGCTAGATTACAAGTGGTTGACTATTTAGTGCTTATGCTTGAGCGCTAACACCGCCAGAAGTAAAGTTGTTGTGCGACGGTTAGCAAAGGTAACAAAGAGGAAAATAAAAATCTTGCAAGCACGTTAACTAAAGGACTTTGGATATCACAATCACGTTAACTTATTCTCCCCTTAGGCTTCAGTGGAATGCGCCTTTTATAAAAAAAACTAGTACGGTAACCCGACACCATATTACAGCCACAGCACTATACCCGACAGGAGTTAAATATTTCACATTCCAATGTTCTTCACATAGGGGAAAATGTTCTTTGTATTTTTAAATGTTGTGTATATATATACTGTAAATATATATAAATATTGTATAATATATATATATATATATATTATAAATATATATATCTAGTTATATATAGTTTTATTTAGCTATACCTGGATATATTCATATACTGTACATATATATGTATAGATCTATATTTTAGATTAACATCATCAGATATATAAATAAATATATATTTAAAAATAAAAACATTTTTTTCAAGGTGAAAAACATTGTAATGTGAAATATGCGTAACAAGCTTCAGGTTTCGCGCTGTAGGTCTAATGCGGTGTCGGGTTAGTGCACATGAAAAATTAAGGAGCATTATTTAAATATTGAATATAAAATATTGAAAAAATATTAATAATAATTATTCATTATTATTAGATGTGCTTAAACATTCTAAAAAAATAATTTGAATATAAATGTATATTTTACTGTAACTTTAATAATTATTAATTATTATTATTAATACTTTTCAATATTTAATATTTACATAACACACCTAAAGATGACTAATTCTTCATGTGTGCTGGCCGACACTGCGTTAGACCTACAGAGTGAAACCTGAAATGCGTCACGCATATTTCGCATTCCAATCTTCTTTGCAAAGAAAAAATGTTCTATTTATTTTTAAATATTTATTTCTATATATATCTGATGATTTTATAGGATTATTTAAAAAAACAAAAAACATTTACTCCATGTGAAGAACATTGGAATATAAAATATTTAGAGTAAATACACAGCAAAACACATTTACCTAGATTACGAGTTTTGAACTAAACAGGGAGCGAAACTAACGCCAAAAAAGTTGCGTTATTTCACTCTCCATAGCGCTGCCATTACGAGTTACTGAAAAGCCTTCTTGTGCGTGCGATATGGTGGCGTTAAGCTCCATACCGCACAAAAGCCATGGGCTACTTTGACGTGCACCTGCACGCTTTCCCCCATAGACATCAATGGGGAGATAGTGTTAGAAAAATTCATTACTGAAGTGCGGAATGAAAAATCTCTGTAACGCAACCCCATTGATGTCTATGGGGATAAAAAAGTTACATTTAAACCTAACACCCTAACATAAACCCCAAGTCTAAACACCCCTATTCTGCTGCCCCCGACATCGCCGACACCTAAATAAAGTGTTTAACCCCTATCCCGCCGCTCCCCTACAACATCGCCGACACTAATAAAAGTTATTAACCCCTATTTTGCCGCTTTCAAACATCGCCGCCACCATAATAAAGCTATTAACCTCTAAAAAAAACTAAGCTACCCATTGACCCATTTGTATGGGCATTGCCATTAAAAGGGCATTTGTATGGGCATTGCCCTTAAAAGGGCATTCAGCTCTTTTTCATTGACCTTAAAAGGGCATTTAGCTCTTTTTCAAATTGCCCAAACCCTAATCTGAAGAAGAAAAAAAACACCCCAAAAAATAAAAAATACTTAACACTAACCCCAGAATATCTACTCATGGTTCCTGAAGTTAGGACATCCATCTCCATCCAGGCAGCGAGAAGTCTTCATCCATGCGGCGACATCTTCGTCCATCGCGGGGGCGTCTTCCATCTTCATCCCGGCTGCGCGAAAAGGCGAAGACATTCAGCGTGGAGCGTCCTTTTCATACAGTCCCCGCCATACACTGAAGCTTCAATGCAAGGGAGCTGCTTCAAATTGGTGTACCTTGCATTCCTATTGGCTGATTTGATTCTTCAAATTCAAATCAGTCAATAGGATGAGAGCTACTGAAATCCTATTTGCAGTTAAAAACAGCCAATAGGATGAAAGGCTACTGAAATCCTATTGGCTGATTTGAACATTTTTTTGAGTGCGGAATGGACGTTGCGTTACAGGCTAAAATGCTGCGCTGTGTTATTATGTTGGAATACTGCCCTGCGGCCCAGTCTCTGAAGGGAGGGGACCATGCTCTGCTTTAGTAGGTCACAGTACATGTTGGCATTCATGGTTCCCTCAATGAACAGTAGCTCCTTAGTGCCGGCAGCACTCATGAAGGCCCAGACCATGACACTTACACCACAATGCTTGACTGTAGGCAAGACACACTTGTCTTTGTTTTCCTCACCTGGTTGCCGCCATGCTTCAACCATCTGAACTAAATAAGTTTATATTGGTCTCATCAGACCACAGGACATGGTTCCAGCAATCCATGTCCTTAGTCTGCTTGTCTTCAGCAAACTGTTTGCGGCGAGAAGTCTTCATCCAGGCGGCGACATCTTCATCCATCGCGGGGGCGTCTTCCATCTTCATCCCGGCTGCGCGGAGCGGCAAAGACATTCAGCGTAAAGCGTCCTTTTCATACAGTCACCGCCATACACTGAAGCTTCAATGCAAGGTAGCTGCTTCAAATTGGTGTACCTTGCATTCCTGTTGGCTGATTTGATTCTTTAAATTCAAATCAGCCAATAGGATGAGAGCTACTGAAATCCTATTTGCAGTTAAAAACAGCCAATAGGATGAAAGGCTATTGAAATCCTATTGGCTGATTTGAACATTTTTTTTTGAGTGCGGAATGGACGTTGCGTTACAGGCTAAAATTCTGCGCTGCGTTATTATGTTAGAATACTGCCCTGCGGCCCAGTCTCTGTAGGGAGGGGGTCATGCTCTACTTCAGTAGGTCACAGTACATGTTGGCATTCATGGTTCCCTCAATGAACAGTAGCTCCTTAGTGCCGGCAGCACTCATGCAGGCCCAGACCATGACACTTCCACCACAATGCTTGACTGTAGGCAAGACAAACTTGTCTTTGTACTCCTCACCTGGTTTCCGCCATGCTTGAACCATCTGAACAAAATAAGTTTATATTGGTCTCATCAGACCACAGGACATGGTTCCAGCAATCCATGTCCTTAGTATGCTTGTCTTCAGCAAACTGTTTGTGGGCTTTCTTGTGCACCATCTTTAGAAGAGGCTTCTTCTGGGACGATCACCATGCAGACCAATTCAATTCAGCGTGCTGCGTATGGTCTGAGCACTGACAGGCTGACCCCCCACCCCTTCAAACTCTGCAGCAATGCTGGCAGCACTAATACATCTATTCCCTAAAGACAACCTCTGGATATGACGCTGAGCATGTGCACTCAACTTCTTTGGTCGACCATGGCAAGGCCTGTTCTGAGTGGAACCTGTCCTTGAAACCGCTGTGTGTTGAGTTATTTTGAGGGGACAGCAAATTTACACTGATATACAGGCTGTACACTTAATACTTTACATTGTAGCAAAGTGTCATATGTTCAGTGTTGTCACATAAAAATATATAATAAAATATTTACAAAAATGTGAGGGGTGTAATCACTTTTGTGAGATACTGTATGTCTATATGGATATATATATATATATATATATATATATACAGGGAGTGCAGAATTATTAGGCAAATGAGTATTTTGACCACATCATCCTCTTTATGCATGTTGTCTTACTCCAAGCTGTATAGGCTCGAAAGCCTACTACCAATTAAGCATATTAGGTGATGTGCATCTCTGTAATTAGAAGGGGTGTGGTCTAATGACATCAACACCCTATATCAGGTGTGCATAATTATTAGGCAACTTCCTTTCCTTTGGCAAAATGGGTCAAAGAAGGACTTGACAGGCTCAGAAAAGTCAAAAATAGTGAGATATCTTGCAGAGGGATGCAGCACTCTTAAAATTGCAAAGCTTCTGAAGCGTGATCTTCGAACAATCAAGCGTTTCATTCAAAATAGTCAACAGGGTCGCAAGAAGCGTGTGGAAAAACCAAGGCGCAAAATAACTGCCCATGAACTGAGAAAAGTAAAGCGTGCAGCTGCAAAGATGCCACTTGTAACCAGTTTGGCCATATTTCAGAGCTGCAACATCACTGGAGTGCCCAAAAGCACAAGGTGTGCAATACTCAGATACATGGCCAAGGTAAGAAAGGCTGAAAGACGACCACCACTGAACAAGACACACAAGCTGAAACGTCAAGACTGGGCCAAGAAATATCTCAAGACTGATTTTTCTAAGGTTTTATGGACTGATGAAATGAGAGTGAGTCTTGATGGGCCAGATGGATGGGCCCGTGGCTGGATTGGTAAAGGGCAGAGAGCTCCAGTCCGACTCAGACGCCAGCAAGGTGGAGGTGGAGTACTGGTTTGGGCTGGTATCATCAAAGATGAGCTTGTGGGGCCTTTTCGGGTTGAGGATGGAGTCAAGCTCAACTCCCAGTCCTACTGCCAGTTTCTGGAAGACACCTTCTTCAAGCAGTGGTACAGGAAGAAGTCTGCATCCTTCAAGAAAAACATGATTTTCATGCAGGACAATGCTCCATCACACGCGTCCAAGTACTCCACAGCGTGGCTGGCAAGAAAGGGTATAAAAGAAGAAAATCTAATGACATGGCCTCCTTGTTCACCTGATCTGAACCCCATTGAGAACCTGTGGTCCATCATCAAATGTGAGATTTACAAGGAGGGAAAACAGTACACCTCTCTGAACAGTGTCTGGGAGGCTGTGGTTGCTGCTGCACGCAATGTTGATGGTGAACAGATCAAAACACTGACAGAATCCATGGATGGCAGGCTTTTGAGTGTCCTTGCAAAGAAAGGTGGCTATATTGGTCACTGATTTGTTTTTGTTTTGTTTTTGAATGTCAGAAATGTATATTTGTGAATGTTGAGATATATTGGTTTCACTGGTAAAAATAAATAATTGAAATGGGTATATATTTGTTTTTTGTTAAGTTGCCTAATAATTATGCACAGTAATAGTCACCTGCACACACAGATATCCCCCTAAAATAGCTAAAACTAAAAACAAACTAAAAACTACTTCCAAAAATATTCAGCTTTGATATTAATGAGTTTTTTGGGTTCATTGAGAACATGGTTGTTGTTCAATAATAAAATTAATCCTCAAAAATACAACTTGCCTAATAATTCTGCACTCCCTGTATATATGTACATATGTATTTAAATACATATATAAATACACACACACACACATATATATCTCCTTACACATATTTAGACACACACACACATACACATATACAGTATATATTTCAAACAAGTCACTGCAGGGAAAGCGCACAATAGTTCTCACCTTGAATGTAGATTCCACAGCACTAGCCCTGTAACCGGCACAACGGAGAGTGAGTAAAGGAGCAGGTATAGAATACTTAGTGCTGCTTCATGGTATGTCCGCTCCTCACACCCAAAAGTAATAGAAATAGCAGAATATGAAGCGCACTGTGTCCAGAAATGCTCCAAACATTAAATAAAATCCAATGCTTTATTCAATCCATTTAAAAGCACAAACGATATACGGCATCCATAAAATCAAATCACAGTGTGTGTGAACAGATACACCTGCAAGGTGCCGGTGTATCTGTTCACACTCACTGTGATTTGATTTTAAATGGATTAAATAAAGCATTGGATTTCATTTCATGTTTGGAGCATTTTTGGACACAGTGCGCTTCATATTCTGGTACATATATATTAGCCATTTGCAGTTAAATACATTTTTACTAACATTTTTATGAATAATCAGATAGTGTTTATATGAGTGTAACTACAGGAGTTAAGAGGCAGCGGCCGATTGGCTGCGAAGCTGCAGGGGGTGGCATTGCACAAGCAGTTCACCAGAACTGCTTATGCAATGTTAAATGCTGACAGCGTATGCTGACGGCATTCAGCGATGTCTGGCAGACATGATCGCTACAGCGGATCATGTCCGTCAGACATTAATAAATCGGCCCCTTAGCCTTTACGCAAATTTTTTATTCTTTTAATGTATTAATCTATCTATTTGTCTATCTATCTATCTATCTATCTATCTATATATACACTGCTCAAAAAAATAAAGGGAACACTAAAATAACACATCCTAGATCTGAATGAATAAAATATTCTAATTAAATACTTTGTTCTTTACATAGTTGAATGTGCTGACAACAAAATCACACAAAAATTAAAAAATGGAAATCAAAATTTTCAACCCATGGAGGTCTGGATTTGGAGTCACACTCAAAATTAAAGTGGAAAAACACACTACAGGCAGATCCAACTTTGATGTAATGTCCTTAAAACAAGTCAAAATGAGGCTCAGTAGTGTGTGTGGCCTCCACGTGCCTGTATGACCTCCCTACAACGCCTGTGCATGCTCCTGATGAGGTGGCGGATGGTCTCCTGAGGGATCTCCTCCCAGACCTGGACTAAAGCATCCACCAACTCCTGGACAGTCTGTGGTGCAAAGTGAAGTTGGTGGATGGAGCGAGACATGATGTCCCAGATGTGCTCAATTGGATTCAGGTCTGGGGAACGGGAGGGCCAGTCCATAGCATCAATGCCTTCGTCTTGCAGGAACTGCTGACACACTCCAGCCACATGAGGTCTAGCATTGTCTTGCATTAGGAGGAACCCAGGGCCAACCGCACCAGCATATGGTCTCACAAGGGGTCTGAGGATCTCATCTTGATACCTAATGGCAGTCAGGCTACCTCTGGCGAGTACATGGAGGGCTGTTCGGCCCCTCAAAGAAATGCCACCCCACACCATTACTGACCCACTGCCAAACTGGCCATGCTGGAGGATGTTGCAGGCAGCAGAACGTTCTCCATGGCGTCTCCAGGCTGTCACGTCTGTCAAATGTGCTCAGTGTGCCCCTGCTTTCATCTGTGAAGAGCACAGGGCGCCAGTGGCGAATTTGCCAATCTTGGTGTTCTCTGGCAAATGTCAAACGTCCTGCACGGTGTTGGACTGTAAGCACAACCCCCACCTGTTGACGTTGGGTCCTCATACCACCCTCATGGAGTCTGTTTCTGACCGTTTGAGCAGACACATGCACATTTGTGGCCTGCTGGAGGTCATTTTGCAGGGCTCTGGCAGTGCTCCTCCTGTTCCTCCTTGCACAAAGGCGGAGGTAGCGGTCCTGCTGCTGGGTTGTTGCCCTCCTACGGCCTCCTCCACGTCTCCTGATGTACTGGCCTGTCTCCTGGTAGCGCCTCCATGCTCTGGACACTACGCTGACAGACACAGCAATCCTTCTTGCCACAGCTCGCACTGATGTGCCATCCTGGATGAGCTGCACTACCTGAGCCACTTGTGTGGGTTGTAGACTCCGTCTCATGCTACCACTAGAGTGCAAGCACCACCAGCATTCAAAAGTGACCATAACATCAGCCAGAAAGCATAGGAACTGAGAAGTGGTCTGTGGTCACCACCTGCAGAACCACTCCTTTATTGGGGGTGTCTTGCTAATTGCCTATAATTTCCACCTGTTGTCTATCCCATTTGCACAACAGCATGGGAAATTGATTGTCACTCAGTGTTGCTTCCTAAGTGGACAGTTTGATTTCCCAGAAGTGTGATTGACTTGGAGATACATTGTGTTGTTTAAGTGTTCCCTTTATTTTTTTGAGCAGTGTATTATTGTCTATAATCTATATATTAGTCTATTATCTGTCTAGCTATCTATATTTTAATCTGTCTATTAATCTATTATCTATATATCTTTAATCTGATTATCTGTCTATCTTTTATCTATCTATTATTTATCTTTCATTATCTATCTATATTTTAATAAATCTATTAATCTATTATCTATCTATCATCTATCTATCATCTTTTAATCTATCTATTATCTTTCTATTATCTAACTATTATCTATCTATATATCTATCTATCTATCTATCTTTTACTCTATCTATCTATTATCCATCTTTTAATTTATTTATTTTATTTTTTTAAATATATTTTTATTGGTTAAGGACAAAAGGAAAAGCAGCAAAACAAATATACATAACATAGTAAATATAAACATTAAATCAAATATTTGTTACATCATATTTGAAGAACAAACAAACTTACATTTGTCCTTATTTTAACCCTCGTTACATTTCTTGAACATAAGAAAGAGAAGAAAAAAGAAAAAGAAAAACAGTGATGCCGATTCACAACTGAAGTTACAACCATACATAAGTATATTGGTCATCATCCGATAATAAGTAAACCGTACCTCGACATGGTTATGGCAACACCAGACTAAATGCTCTCGTAATACATAATAGAGCCAAGAAAATAGAGGGGGGAGAAAGAATAAAAAAGGAAAGAGGAGAGGGGGGGAAGGGACAACCCCTGTGTGGTATAAGGGTTCCGGTTATCTGGTCTACTATAATTCAGAGCTAGCTCCTAATGCACCTCTCTATAATTTGTGATCCATGAATGTGGAAATAGGTCAAATAAGACCAATTCCGCAAAACTATTATTATTATTATAGAAAATTATTTTTAATAGAAAGTGGATATGATTAAAAAGTAGGTAACCAGCCCATGAAAAATTGAATTCTTTTCTCTGAGGCTGAATGCAGATGAAATGATTCATATACAATTTGGAATTGGATTTCCTTAAAAACCTGTAATAGACCCGGAGCAGAATTAGCTTTCAAATTTTTAACTATAAGATGTCTAACTGTCAGAATAATCGTATTCAAAATATTTATCTGTGCACCAACTCTATGATTCTGAACATGTAACAATCTGTCTATTAATCTATTATCTATTGGCTAGATTACGAGTTTGGCTTTAGAGACTATGGGGTGCTAATGAGCAGTTTATGCTCGCCACTCACTTACAGACAGCGCTGGTATTACGGGTTTTTACAAACCCGGCGTTAACTGCAAAAAAGTGATCATAGAGCAAAATTTTGCTCCACATCTCACCTCAATACCAGCGCTGCTTACGTTAGCAGTGAGATGGCTGAACGTGCTCGTGCACGATTTCCCCATAGGAATCAATGGGGGAGAGCCGGCTGAAAAAAAGCAGCGTTTAGCTCCTAACGCAGCCCCATTGATTCCTAAGGAGAAAATACATTTATGTCTACACCTAAAACCCTAACATGAACCCAGAGTCTAAACACCCCTAATCTTACACTTATTAACCCCTAATCTGACGCCCCCGACATCACCAACACCTACATTATATTGATTAACCCCTAATCTGCCGCCCCCAATGTCGCTGCAACCTACCTACACTTCTTAACCCCTAATCTGCCGTCCCCAACGTCGCCGCCACTATATTAAAGTTACAATTACACCTAACACTACACTATAATTAAATGAATTCCCTAAATCTGTCGCTCCGGACACCGCCGCCACCTACATTATACTTATGAACCCCTAATCTGCTGCCCCCAACATCGCCGACACCTACATTATATTTATTAACCCCTAATCTGCCGCCCCCAATGTCGCTGCAACCTACCTACACTTCTTAACCCCTAATCTGCCATCCCCAACGTCGCCGCCACTATATTAAAGTTACAATTACACCTAACACTACACTATAATTAAATTAATTCCCTAAATCTGTCGCTCCGGACACCGCCGCCACCTACATTATACTTATGAACCCCTAATCTGCTGCCCCCAACATCGCCGACACCTACATTATATTTATTAACCCCTAATCTGCCGCCCCCAATGTCGCTGCAACCTACCTACACTTCTTAACCCCTAATCTGCCGTCCCCAACGTCGCTGCCACTATATTAAAGTTACAATTACACCTAACACTACACTATAATTAAATTAATTCCCTAAATTAAATACAATTAAATACAAATAAATAAAATTATCTAAAGTACAAAAAAACCCCACTAAATTACAGAAAATAATAAACAAATTACAAGATTTGCGAGGCAATGCCCCAAAGTAATCAGCTCTTTTACCTGTAAAAAAAGTACAAATCCCCCCCAACATTAAAACCCACCACCCACACAACCAACCCTACTCTAAAACCCACCCAATACCCCCTTAAAAAACCTAACACTAACCCCTTGAAGATCACCTTGCCGGGAGAAGTCTTCACCCAACCGGGCCGAAGTCCTCAACGAAGCCGGGAGAAGTCTTCATCCATGCCGGGCGAAGTGGTCCTCCAGACGGGCAGAAGTCTTCATCCAGACGGCATCTTCTATCTTCATCCATCCGACGCGGAGCGGGTCCATCTTCAAGACATACGGCGCGGAGCATCCTCTTCCATCGAAGTCTTCTTACTAAATGATGGCTCTTTTAAGTGACGTCATCCAAAATGGCGTCCCTTCAATTCCGATTGGCTGATAGAATTCACTGGGCCAAATGCAAAATAATGCACAGCTAGCCCATAATGTATATTTTCTATATTAAAGAGACAGTAAAGGCAAAATGAAACAACTGACAAAATGTTCCTAAAGAGCACAAGGTGGCGCTTTGTTAATATGTATAAAATAATAAGTAATTAAAAAAATATATAAAATGTGAAATATGAAAATATAAAATTATAAAATCATAAAGTTATATATATATAACAATAAAATCTACAAAACCAGCAACAAACAGTAAATAAAGGAAATATAAAGGATACAAAATAAATAAAGTCCAAGGCTTCTATTTATCAAGCTGCCAACTGCAAATACGCTGGAATTCCGCAGCGTATTTCTGGCGAGCCTGATTCGCCTTAGTTATCAAACCCTACAGACCGGCAAAAGTAGAATTTAGTGACGTAACATACGATCCTCCGGACTCAGTCCGACACAGATCTATGCTTACGTCACTACATATGTTCCGAACGCAAGTTCGGCACAATCTGACTACTTTTGGAAGTTATCAAATTCCTACCAGGTACACTCGGCACTTTTCCGGCCCAGCGTGCCTGCTTTTCAATCATGCCATAGGAATCAATGGGAGTCGGAAAGCAGCAAAAGCTTATGTTTGCTGCTGCCCAATATCCCATTGATTCCTATGGTAAATGTCTACACCTAACACCCTAACATGTACCCCAAGTCTAAACACCCCTAATCTGCCGCCCCCTACACCGCCGCAACTAAATAAAGTGTTTAACCCCTAAACCGCCGCTCCCGGAGCCCGCCGTCACCTACATTATACTTATTAACCCCTAATCTGCCCCCCCAATACCGCCGCAACTCTAATAAATGTATTAACCCCTAAACCTCCGCTCCCAGAGCCCACCACAACTCTAATAAAGTGTTTAACCCCTAATCTGCTGCCCCTACACCGCCGCCACCTACATTATATTTATTAACCCCTAATCTGCCCCCCCACACCGCCGCCACCTACCTACATTTATTAACCCCTAATCTGCCGCCCCCAACGTCGCCAACACTATATTAAATTTATTAACCCCTAAACCTAAGTCTAACCCTAACCCTAACACCCACTAACGTAAATATAATTTAAATAAATCTAAATAAATATTCCTATCATTAACTAAATTATTCCTATTTAAAACTAAATACTTACCTATAAAATAAACCCTAAGCTAGCTACAATATAACTAATAGTTACATTGTAGCTATCTTAGGGTTTATTTTATGTTACAGGCAAGTTTGTATTTATTTTAACTAGTTGTTAAATTGTTGTAAAATAAAACCTAACCTAAGTTACACTAACACCTAACACTACACTATAATTAAATAAATTACCTAAACTAAATACAATTAAATACAATTAAAAACAATTATCTAAAGTACAAAAAAACACTAAATTACATAAAATAATAAAATAATTACAATTTTTTTAAAACTAATTACACCTAATCTAATCCCCCTAATAAAATAAAAAAGCCCCCCAAAATAATAAAAACCCTACGCTACACTAAATTACAAATTTTTACAGGGCATTGCCCCAAAGTAATCAGCTCTTTTACCTGTAAAAAAAATTACAATACCCCCCAACATTAAAACCCACCACCCAGACAACGAACCCTACTCTAAAACCCACCCAATCCCCCCTTAAAAAAACCTAACACTAACCCCTTGAAGATCACCCTACCTTGAGACGTCTTCAACGAGCCGGGCCGAAGTCATCAACAAAGCCGGCAGAAGTGGTCCTCCAGACGGGCAGAAGTGGTCCTCCAGATGGGCAGAAGTCTTCATCGAAGCCGGGAGAAGTGGTCCTCCAGACGGGCAGAAGTCTTCATCCAGACGGCATCTTCTATCTTCATCCATCCGTCGCGGAGCATCCTCTTCATCCGGAGTCTTCTTGAACAATGACGGGCCCTTTAAGTGATGTCATCCAAGATGGCGTCCCTTGAATTCTGATTGGCTGATAGAATTCTATCAGCCAATCGGAATTAAGGTAGGAAAAATCCTATTGGCTGATGCAATCAGCCAATAGGATTGAGGTTGCATTCTATTAGCTGTTCCAATCAGTCAATAGAATGTGAGCTCAATCCTATTGGCTGATTGGATCAGCCAATAGGATTGAACTTCAATCCTATTGCCTAATTGCATCAGCCAATAGGATTTTTCCTACCTTAATTCTGTCAGCCTACCTAGAATTCTGTCAGCCAATCGGAATTCAAGGGATGCCATCTTGGATGACATCACTTAAAGGGCCCGTCATTGTTCAAGAAGACTCCGGATGAAGAGGATGTTCCGCGTCGGATGTCTTAAAGATGGAGCCGCTCCGCGCCAAATGGATGAAGATAGAAGATGCCGCCTGGATGAAGACTTCTGCCCGTCTGGAGGACCACTTCGCCCGGCTTCGTGGAGGACTTTGTCCTGGCTGGGTGAAGACGTCTCAAGGTAGGGTGATCTTCAAGGGGTTAGTGTTAGTTTTTTTAATGGGGGATTGGGTGGGTTTTGTGGGTGGTGGGTTTGAATGTTGGGGGGGTATTGTACTTTTTTTACAGGTAAAAAAGCTGATTACTTTGGGGCAATGCCCCGCAAAAGGTCCTTTTAAGGGCTATTAGTAATTTAGTATAGGGTAGGGCTTTTTATTATTTTGGGGGGCTTTTTTATTTTATTAGGGGGATTAGATTAGGTGTAATTAGTTTAAAAAAATTGTAATTATTTTATTATTTTCTGTAATTTAGTGTTTGGGTTTTTTTTGTACTTTAGATAATTGTTTTTAATTGTATTTAATTGTATTTAGTTTAGGGAATTTATTTAATTATAGTGTAGTGTTAGGTGTAGTTGTAACTTAGGTTAGGTTTTATTTTACAGGTATATTTGTATTTATTTTAACTAGGAAGTTATTAAATAGTTAATAACTATTTAATAACTATTCTACCTAGTTAAAATAAATACAAAGTTGCTTGTAAAATAAAAATAAATCCTAAGCGGCGGCGGTATTGGGGGCGGAAGATTAGGGGTTAATATGTATAATTTAGGTGGCGGTGGGCTCCGGGAGCGGCAGTTTAGGGGTTAATACATTTATTAGAGTTGTGGTGGGCTCCGGGAGTGGTGGTTTAGGGGTTAATAACTTTAGGTGCGGCGGGGTCTGGTAGCGGCGGTATAGGGGGTTAACAGTATAGTATAGTGTGGGTGTTTAGTGACAGGGTACCAAGAAAGCTGTAAAAAAGCTGAAGAGCAGCGAGATCGATGACTGTTAGTTACCAACAGTCCGCTGCTCATCACCCCGTACTTGGTGCGCGGCTTTTTGACAGCTTTTTTGATAATTTTGGAGAACATATTCAGGTCCGCCGGCAACAATGTTAGGCGATCTTAGGCGAGCGTATTGGTGCAAGAAAGTCGACGGCTTGATTAGTAGGGGCCCAAAAGTAAAATACAGCTGCAGCAAAGAATAAAGACGCTATTGTAGGCTGCTCCTCTTCTCAACCTCAAATGGTGAAATTCATGAAATTCTGTGGATGAAAGCAAACAAGAGAGGCGTCCTCGTGTTTGCTTTCATCTGCAGAATTTCAAAATTAAACTTAAATGGATTGGATAGATCCTGAAATTTTAAACAGCTTTCCAATTTACTTCTATTATCAGTTTTGCTTAGTTATTTTGGTATCCTTAGTTAAAGAGCAATCCTAGGTGTGCTCAGGAGCGTCCACGTGTCTGGCAGCAGTGTTTGCAACAATGTTTATAACAATGTTATCATAGTGGCAAACACTAATGCTGCTACTGACATGTTCACACTTCTAAGCTCCTTTCAGCCTACCTAGCTTATTCTTCACTGAAAGATACCAAGAATACAAATCAAATTTGATAATATTAGTAAATTGGAAAGTTGGTTACAATTGCATGCTCTATCATGAACATTTAATTTTACTGTCCCTTTAAATCAGAACACCTGTATATCAGATAGTTTATACTTATTAACTTTTTTCCATTAAATTGGTGTCAAACACACACATATTTATATGACAGAGAATGTAAAAATATATATAAATAGGAAAGAACTATTACTGCCAAAGAGTAAAATGACTAAGCTAGAAAAATCAGGAGAAACTGAATTATCTCTGACTAGCCATAACAATAAAAAGATCACATAAGGTTGCTCCAGTACCCAATAGTTACGTCTGATGAATTTATAAACAGATATCTCCTGGCAGGAAATTCAAAGACGCCTCCACAAGGCACCAGATTCTGGGCTTGAATCCATTCAATCTGTGAATTAATTGACTTGGTTTGAACTCTACTGTTTTCTGTTGGAGAATTCACTGTGAACATGTTGTACATATCTCAAATATCAAATAACAAATGTACTCTAGCCAGATACTGAACTTGAGCCAACATTTGTTTTATTAAACATTTGGGTTAACATTCTGCAAATCGCAAATTGAACCAAAAAAATTAGTCAAATGAAGTGGACAGTTATACCTTAATATTTATGTTAAACTCTCAACAAGTGGTTTTTGATCCATGTTATTAAGATACAGAAATGTAAATGCTGTACAATTCTATTTTCTTTTTTAGAATGATGTAAATTAGCAATAACTTATTATCTCAATACAAATGAACATGGGAAGTACACTTAAAGGGACATGATTTTTTTTTCCAGGATTCAGATAGAACCTTTACTTTTAAACAACTTTCCAAAACACACAAAAATATATTACACAATACAGTTACACTCATAATAAAACTATCTAATAACAATTATTTTTTTTTAAAAATTGCACACAAAAGTTATAAGGGCTCAAAGATATGAGGTCTCAGGTGTTAGAAAAAAGGGCAGTCAAAGGGCTTTAACATAGAGATACATACAAATACATGTCTAAAGATGTTTATTTATGTGTAGATATATGTCTTTATATGTGTAAATATGTATTTATATGTGTATATATGTATTTATATGTGTATATATGTATTTATATGTGTATATATGTCTTTATATGTGTAAATATGTATTTATATCTGTATATATGTATTTATATCTGTATATATGTATTTATATGTGTATATATGTCTTTATATGTGTAAACATGTATTTATATGTGTATATATGTATTTATATGTGTATATATGTCTTTATATGTGTATATATGTATTTATATGTGTATATATGTCTTTATATGTGTAAATATGTATTTATATGTGTATATATGTATTTATATCTGTATATATATATTTATATGTGTATATATGTCTTTATATGTGTAAATATGTATTTATATGTGTATATATGTCTTTATATGTGTAAATATGTATTTATATGTGTATATATGTATTTATATGTATTTATATGTGTATATATGTATTTATATGTATTTATATGTGTATATATGTATTTATATGTATTTATATGTATTTATATGTGTATATATGTATTTATATGTGTATATATGTATTTACAGACATATATGCACATATAAACACATACATACATGTGTACACACACACACATATATACAGTATATATATATAGGAGCCCTTTGCAGTTGAGTAGATGAAAACATGTTAAAGCATATTTACACAATATTCATATTTAATAAAGTGTTATAGTGTGTATTTACTGTAAATAATTCACATTGCATTGTTTTGCACATAGCAGAATATTTTCTAAGTATTTATAAATAGATATTCATATATATATATATATATATATACTGTATATATATATATATATATATATATATATATATATATATATATATATATATATGTATATATCAATACCTATATATCATGTACACTTGTGTATATATATATATTTGTGTGTGTATATATATATATATATATATATGTGTGTGTGTGTGTGTGTGTGTGTGTATAAATATATATTGTACCAAAATACCATCAGATATATGTAGAAATATGTATTTATGAATAAAAAGAATATATTCTGCTATGTAAAGAAAATTGGAATGTAAAATATTCATATTTTTATGTCGGGTTAGCGCACTTGAGAATATGCAATCAGGTTTGCGCACAAGTAGGGTTTTTTTTTTCCAATTGTTTTGCTCCATTGACTTCTAGGTTTTTTCTCTCACTATTTTTGCTCCATTAACTTCTATGGGGAATAGGTTATCGTGCAAGATATTATAAGTTCGGCTTTTTGTGCGCGTTGGGTTAGCTTACTTAGTTTATTTCCAGCACAATTAGCGCTCTAGCGAAAGTGCTAAATAGCACTCCACTCGTTTTTTATTTTCAAGCAAGTTCGCTTTAATTCGCATTCAGCTAGATTACAAGTGTTGCGGTACGGCTATTACCGCTGAAAATTGGCCATTGTGCTGGAATGGCCAGTAACGCATAATACGAGTCACGGCAGTATAGCTATACCACAAGCATTTTAGCCTGTAACGCAACGTTCATTCTGCACTCAAATAAATGATGTTTAAATGCAGGATTTTCTATAGCACCATATTACAGGTTGTGCGGTCCAGCTAAAATGCTTGCGTTACAGCCTATACCAACACGATCCATTCCGCTATCTTAGAGCAGTAGTTATGGATTTTGTGAAACAAAAATGTTTCACAAAACTCATAACTAAAATGTTGCAAAGTACACTAACACCCATAAACTACCTATTAACCCCTAAACCGCCGCCCTCCCGCATCGCAAACACTATATTAAACTTATTAACCCCTAATCTGCCACCAACCCACATTGCAACTATTAAATAAATCTATTAACCCCTAATCCGCCGCCCCCAACATCACCGACACTAAATAAACATATTAAGCCCTAAACCACCGGCCCCCCACATCGCCAACACTATAATAAAGTATGAACCCCTAAACCTCCAGCCCCCCACATTGTAACTACTAAACTAGATCTATTAATACCTAAACCGCCTGCCCCCCACATCGGAAAACACTACATTAAACTATTAACCCCTAAACCTAACACCCCACCCCATAACTTTAAATTAAAATTACAATATAACTATCTTTAAATAAATAAAAACTAAGCTTAAACTATAAAATTAACCTAACATAACTATTCTAATAAAATAATAAAACTACCAAATAAAAATCTTAAATTACATGATTAAAAAAACCTAACACTATGAAAAAAATAAAAACCTAAATTACATATTTTTAAAAAACTGAAATCCGGTCATCCATCCTCATCCAGGCGGCGAGAAGTCTTCATCCAGGCGGCGACACCTTCATCCATTTCGGGGACGTCTTCTATCTTTATCCTGGCGGCGCGGAGCAGAGCTATCCTGGACGGAGATGACATCCTGCATGGAGTGTCCTCTTCATACTATCCACTGAAGTTGAATGCAAGGTTCCCGTTTCAAAATGGTGTACCTTGCATTCCAATTAGCTGATTTATTTCTTCAAATTCAAATCAGCCAATAGAATGAGAGCTTCTGAAAACCTATTGACTGATTTTCTAGGTAAAAGAGCTGTTTAACTTATGGCAATGCCCTACAAAAGGCTCTTTTAAGGGCTATTGGTAGTTTATTGTAGGTTAGGGGTGTTTTTATTTTGTTTGTTTTTTCTTTTATATATAGGGCTATTAGATTAGGTATAATTGTTTTTATTTTTGATAATTTCGTTTATTATTTTTTGTAATCTTAGAGTTTTTTATTTTTCGTAATGTTAGTGTTTATTATTTTTTGTAATCTTAGATTTTTTTTATTTTTCCGTAGTATTAGGTTTTTTAAATTTGTAATTTAGATTTTTTTAATTGCTAGTTTTTTTTATTTTATTAGAATAGTTATGTTAGGTTAATTTATAGTTTAACCTTAGTTTTTTTTGTTTCACAGGTAAGTTTTTATCTATTTAAAGATAGTTATATTGTAACTTTTAATTTAAAGTTAAGGGGGGTGTTAGGTTTAGGGATTAATAGTTTAATTTAATGTTTTGCTATGTGGGGGGCCGGCGGTTTAGGGGTTAATAGATTTAGTTTATTAGTTGCGATGTGGGGGGCCGGCGGTTTAGGGGTTAATAGGTTTATTTAGTGTTGGTGATGTCGGGGAGCGGCGGATTAGGGATTAATCGCTTTATTTAGTGTCGGCGATGTCATGGAGCGGCGAATTAGGGGTTAATCACTTTATTTAGGTGTCGGCAATGTCAGGGGCGGCGGATTAGGGGTTAATAATTATATTTAGTGTTGCCGATGTTGTGGAGCGGCGGTTTAGGGGTTATTAACTTTTGTTAGTGTCAGTGATGTCGGGGGCGGTGGTTTAGGGGTTAATAACTTTTATTAGTGTCGGCGATGTCGGGGGCGGAGGAATAGGGGTGTTTAGACTAGGGATTTATGTTAGAGTGTTAGGTTTAAACGTAACTTTCTTTTCCCCATAGAGATCAATGGAGTTGCGTTACGACGATTTGCCATTCTGCGATCGCAGGTGTTAGTTTTTTTTCCAACACTTTCTCTCCATCAATGTCTATGGGGGAAAGCGTGCACGAGCATGTAAACTCAGCCCTTGGCTTTTGTGCTGTATGGAGCTTAACGCACCATAAAGCACAGCACAAGGAGGTTTTTCAGTAACTCGTAATGGCAGCGCTATGGAAAGTGCAATAACACAATTTTTTTGGCGTTTTTTTCACACCCGTATTTGTATTCTTGCTTACTTTATGCAGCACCAATATGGCTGCCTGAAGCGTGAAATATTACAAATGGAGACATCATCAAAACTTTATGATACATAGTTGTAGCTTCTATTAGAATTTTAGCTGCGTAGCTGAAAATAGGCATAGAGGAAAATACATTGTTTACAAGAATTTAATTTTACAAACAATACGCACACAAAACATCACATGATATCTGACGCGTAACACCGACACTATTGTGGTAAGAGAGGAAAAAGAGGGTGAGTAAAAAATGTAGATATAGTTTTACACTTCATTATTTTTATATTTCAGATAATTATTTTAGTTATCATACCGTAAAAGGGATTTATTTTTTAAGCCAGTCTTTGATGAACTCATAGAAACTCGTTATTAATGCACAGATTGTTATAAAGTCCCTTAGTCATTAATGTTTTTTAGTATTCAGAAAACAAAAATACTTTTCTTGCCCACTAATGGTGCACACCCTCTCACAGTCTAAAACATATAAATAAGACTATAAATGGCACAATCATTTGCAGAAAAAAGGTTGTTGATGGTATTTGCCATGCTCTGAATGTCTGGGAGTATGACATAAGAGCCACAGAAAAGAGCCCTGTGCAATAGAAAAATTAAACAGAGTCATTCCACTTACAAGACCTTTGGATATCTGTAAACTGCCAGAAGACATAAAATGTATGCAGGCCATAATTCTTGCCATTCCAGACACAAAACGTTAGGCAGGTATATTGGCTTGGTCATCCTTAAAGGGACACTGAACCCAAAATTTTTCTTTCGTGATTCAGAAAGAGCATGCAATTTTAAGCAACTTTCCAATTTACTCCTATTATCAAATTTTCTTCATTCTCTTGGTATCTTTATTTGAAAAGCAAGAATGTAAGTTTAGATGCCGGACCATTTTTGGTGAACAACCTGGGTTGGTCTTGCTAATTGGTGGATAAATTCAACAACCAATAAACAAATGCTGTCCAGTGTCCTGAACAAAAAAAATAGCTTAGATGCCTTCTTTTTCAAATAAAGATAGCAAAAGAATGAAGAAAAATTGATAATAGGAGTAAATTAGAAAGTTGCTTAAAATTGCATGCTCTATCTAAATCAGGAAAGAAAAAATTTGGGTTCAGTGTCCCTTTAAGGAGATCACACAGAGCAAGAGGACTTGGATGTATCAACTAATGTTTCCAGCATCTCCATATTTCCCAACTCCTAAAGCAAAATACTTTAAGTGCAGTATTTAATGTGCTCTTGGCTTTATAGACCCACTGCAATATTCCTGACTAAGTCTACAATCTCCAATTTTAAATGTTCCCCTGTTTATTTTTATGTGTAATGGGTCACAATAAACATTGGGATTGGATAAGACCATTCTTGGATGCTTTTGAAGTGTTATTATAGCAACTTTTCACCATAATTAAAAAGCCAATTTCCTGGGCAGAACTTGTGTGATCTGTGTAACCTCATCACTGTAACTACAGCAGTCACATTCACTCTCCCTAACTCCTGGCCGCTAGTCAGCATTAGGTGGAGGTAGTAACAGTGGCTAGTAAAATGTATGGACCCTATAGCTGAGTACCTCAATAGGGAATAGAATACTCGTGTCAGACAGGCAGGGTCAGCAACAGACAAGCAAGAAGTACCAAAACAGAATCCAGATAGAATAGTCAAGGACAGGCAAAAGTTCAGCAACAATCGGGCAGTAAGGTGTCCGAAAGTGCAGGCAGAGAGTAGTCAAAATGGGAAATACAGTCAGCAATACAAATAACAGGCAGTATTGATAATAGGAGTGTTCGCAATATTGGTTGCTCTGTGTTGATTGTGGATAACTTGCAGATTATCTGCATTTTATTAAGCCATACACCTTGCTTGCAAAATTATCTGAAACCTACAGATCTTGCTGATTCTGTTAATACCAGCTTGGGCCAATTTCTACACAAGCTAACTGATCCGGAGCATTGAGGCCTATGGCAATGGAGAGGTCTTCAACACCCCACCACGGTAAACATTAGATGGGGTATACAACAGCCTGTGCGCTGTATAATTTGAGCAATTTACAGAGAGAAGACATATTCTCAATTGACATCTCAGTGAGAGCAATGCAGGAGCATCGAGACATGGAGGGGATTTGTTATACCTAATAGGCCTTGCTGGGAGTATTTGAAAAAATAAATGCGCAACAGTATTGAGGACATGCTGAGACCACTCAACCAAGATCCATTTAGCTACGATATGAGTCGTCAAGATTCTGAGGATGGCAGCTCTTTACAGGCAGTCTTATGCTGGAATAACCCAGAGAATGAGGGAATCTTGGAGACGCAGAAGACTCAACAATGCCAACCCGATCCTCTTTTTACGTATTTCCCTCCTACAACCGTGCAAGTGTGTTTCCCAGGACCCCTTGTTGGCCCAGATGGTGATGCAGAGAGGGAACTGTATTGTGTCTGGATCGTCGGAGGTGGGAAACATGAAGGATTCCATGCTAACCGGTGACTTGAGCAAATCTCATATAGGTCTAATGTTTTTTTGTGCATGGGGTGGTGCAGCCGGCCGCCCCTATTTTGACCTGCAACCTAAAGTGATTACAGTGATTACAATCTTTGCTGGTCTATGAGGCTGAGTTTTTGATCAGTTTAGGGGCTAATGGAGACTGTTCTAGACTGCCTTCATCTCCAATGTGGATGTTCAAGACCCCTTTACTTTACAGGTTGAAAAATCTGGGGTTGGATAGATATCTATGCACTTTCAGGGACATTTTTGGGAGACTGAAACAAGCACCTGGTATTAATTGTAGATTTCTCAAAATTTTTATATACTTAAGGTAGTTAAAGGCTTAATGAGGACTTCACAATATGCTGCTTTATAGCATTCTATGGCATAATGGTCTGTATATAGTTGAGAGAACTAACATTTCTTTAGAGAACTGTGCTAATTAAAAGCAAGATGATTATGTTCCAGAAGTAGAATACATCATAATTTCTTAATCTGTTTTTTTACAATATTATAGTGGAGAAAACTCCAAGCTTTAAATTGTTTTCTTTCTACACAATACTACTACAGTTAGTCTAGTAGTGCATATTGCTACTATATAGATCATACTGGTATTGTTTTGTGAACATAACTGTTGTTTCTGAACTAGGGTACCCTTACTTAATATCTGGGTTTACTCTCCTCAGCATACATCATTTATATAGTAAGTGACCTCCTTTATGTCTCACCATGCAGTCCAGAGTGCATATATACCCTAGTTTGTAAGTCACTAATATTTACTATCCTTTTACATAAAGAAGATTGAAATTTAGGGTAGGAGTAGCCCTGCCTAATATTCCTGTTGGGACAGCTCAAAAGTGCTTAGATTCCCTTGACTGATATGCAGGACACCCCCATATCTGTTCTTACAAGCACCACTATATAAGAGTAGGTTTTTCTATTGATACATAACATGTAAGTTGTTTTCCTGGTTAAATCTCATATCTACATCCTACTATTTATTCTGAGCTCCATTAAGTGGGTATACATTGATAGGCTTATCTTATATGACTATGTTGTTGTTGGGGTTTTTTAAAATAGGAATGCTACAACAGATATTGTTAATGACTATTTTAAGGTGTACGGTCCAATCCATCTAGTTTTGTAGTCCTACCCATGTTTATATAGGCACATTTTGTAATATTATGTTTAGCAGAGGACAAAGTGGATCCCTTGATATATTTTGATGAGCTTCTTTTCTTTTGTATCTTGATCCTCTTATATTGGTCCCCTATAGATAACAACTGATTTGTAACTCTCAAAAATTGTGCCTTGTTTAATATACTATATGTAATAACTGTATAACTAAAAAAATAACATTTTGCTATAGTAAGGAAAGCTGACAAAGTTTTATGTATTTGTTATACTTATGATTGATATGTTGTATTAGTGCTCTGAAGGTCCAAAAGTGACCTTATATTACTGTAATCCTCCTATTATTCATTATGTTAAATATGTTGTAGGTCCAAAAGTGGCCTCACTTGTTTTTAGGAGGTGGAAAAATGAGGACAAAAAAATTCATACAATTTATTTTATCCCGCAAATCCTACTTGGACAGTTGCCTATATTAGTGTATTTCACTCTCTGGTATTCATAGTAACTATGTACTTGAATGTCACTTCATGAAGCCTAATGCCTGTATACTTTTGATCTCATATTGGGATATCTGTATGTTTATTTTTCTAATCCTCAATGAAAATAATAATAATAAAACAAAAACAGGCAGTATACAGCAACAGCACACCCAGGAACAACTCCTATAAATGGGCAAGAACTGCAGGAAAAGCATGGGTTTAAATAGCCTGCATGCTGATAGGAAATTACCTGCAGCTGCAGATAGGTGGAGCTAGAGGGATGCAAAAACAAAGGACAAGGTAAAAGCGAGAACTGGCATAAAGCTAAAAAGTACAAGTAGCAAATAAACAAAATAAACCCCTCAGCAAGCTTGAGACTCATGTTAGATCCCAGGATGTGACAATCTGTCTACCCATTTTAATTTGCATTTGTTTCCGACTAAAGCCCAGAGTACGAGTGGACTGCAAATTAACGCTTCAACTCGAGCATTAATTGCGCTAGAAGTAAGCTTTTTGTACTTGTCGGATTGCGCTCACATTACGAGTTGAAAGTAAACTGCTTTCACTCTCGCACTAACCCGACAAGCACAAAAACCTGATTGCATATTCTCATGTGCACTAACCCAACATGAAAATATAAATATATCACATTCCAATGTTCTTCAAATAACAGAATATGTTCTATTTATTCATAAATAAATATTTCTACATACATCTGATGTTATTTTGGTAAAATATATATATATATGCCTATATATATATATATATATATATATATATATATATATATATATATATATATAGATAGATAGTTATATATAGGTATAGACGGTATAGATATATACAGATATGTATAGTAATATCTATTTATAAATACTTAGAACATATTCTGCTATGTGCAGAACATTGGAGTGTCAAATATTTACAGTAAATGCATAGTTAAAACCTTTATTAAAAATGAATATTACATAAATATGCTTTAACATATTTTCATCTACTTAACTGCAAAGGGCTCCAATGCACTTATATATATATATATATATACCTATATATGTGCACATATGTATTTATGTGTTTATATGTGTACATATGTATTTATGTGTTTATATGTGTATATATGTATTTATGTTTATATGTGTATATATGTATTTATGTGTTTATATGTGTACATATGTATTTATGTGTTTATATGTGTATATATGTATTTATGTGTTTATATGTGTATATATGTATTTATGTGTTTATATGTGTACATATGTATTTATGTGTTTATATGTGTATATATGTATTTATGTGTTTATATGTGTATATATGTATTTATGTGTTTATATGTGTACATATGTATTTATGTGTTTATATGTGTATATATGTATTTATGTGTTTATATGTGTACATATGTATTTATGTGTTTATATGTGTATATATGTATTTATGTGTTTATATGTGTACATATGTATTTATGTGTTTATATGTGTATATATGTCGGTAAATACATATATACACATATAAATACATATGTGCACATATATAGGCATATATATTGCCTACTCTATCACTATAAATACAGTATTCTCAGTCTATCACCTAACCTCCCAGCTTTACATGAAATCATCCTGGGACTGGAAGTGTAGTGGGCCCACTTTGTAATTCAGAGGTAGAGACAGCGTTCTCATAGGACTGTCTTAGTGGCTAGGTGTGCAGCTAGGTTGTTTGTAGAGGGTTAATGTGCAAGGTTTTGGGACATTTAAAGGTAAAACAACATGGTTGGAGGACAGAGCTACAAAACCCAGACCATCTGACAAACAAGTTAATGTTTGTGAAGTTTATATTCCCGTTCTTGACCATCTCCCTACCACACTCTCAGCATTGTAAGCCTATCACTCAATACCCATGGTGAAACTTTCTGTGCTGCTGATAAATGTGATTTCATCTAAGATCTGTTATGCCAGTATTGCCATCTTTTTTCTACTTTCTTCTTCAAATTATCAACTTTTATCTTATATACATTTTCTATATAAATGAAAGATACGTTTCAAAATGCTCTTAATTCATAACTTTTCAATTTAAAACAATCCTTAATTTGTTTCCAATTTATGAATCAAACCTACAACATGTTATGCATTTTAATTTTATAATTATTAATGTTTTAAAATCCAACATCATCTCACTGAATATAAAAGCAGATACAGCTAAATAAATAAATCAATGTGATAATGATCTGAAAAATATTTCATAAACATCACAATAGAACATAAAGACACACGTAAAGCATAAAAAAATAACGTGACATGGATATTTTGAACAGCCTTGAAGCCACCAGTCAGCATAAACAATTCTATTTCATAAAAGGTTAAGCTACATTTACATGGTTTCTTTACAAATTTTGCTTATAAATTGTGCAAAACGCACCAAGTACAAGTAAAGTCTGCATTTGCTGTTTCTCCAATGAAGCATTAAACTAGAGTTATCTATTCGGCCATGGAAAAATTGTTCATTCTTGTAACTAAAGGACTATGGAATAAATAGGGTTGAACTCATCATAGTGATTAAACTAATCTTTTACACAGGCACAATATTTTACTGCATATAAGCTTGTGGTCTTAACCCATATTAAACCATTTAAAAGAAAATAGCTAATTGTGTTATGTAGGTTATGATCAAGAACATATAAGAATATTATTGTGTATTTTGGGCTTTAAGACATTGAATTTTCTATAAAAATAAAAGGTGTTAAATTCAAATTTGCATAAAATATTGGCATGTTCCATTTTTTTAATCTTTTTTTTGTGTACTTAAAGGGACACTAAACATTAAATAGATCATTGCTTGAATGGTGTATGCAGAGTAAAGATTAGGCTGAGAATAATTTGTATATGTATTTTTAAAAATTATATTAGTTGTTTAAATATTGAAAAAAATAAGGCTAAAGATAATCTCCATAAAGCAGTGGGCACCTTCATATTGTAACTTGTTACCTTTTCTGCTTAGACCAATTAGGAATGGGTATAAATAACTTACTAGAGTGTGCAACCAATGACTGTGCGGATTACAGCTGTGTCTGCACTTCCATATTTAACATGAGTTGGAAATTCCACAATATTCAGATTTAAATTACAGGAAAGGAGAACAAAATAAATAATTAAAGCATATTGCAAAGTTATTTTACTACTTGTAATTAAACAGTTTATATTAATGTATTGAGGTCTTTAATGTCCCTTTAATTAAACCGGCAATTTTAAAGTTGTCAGTCATGTTAATTTTATTAAAGCTTTCAACAGAACATTTTCAAATAAAATTACTGTTTTAATACAACCAAAATGTAATTTTTAAGACTGTAAATTTATTGTATTGTGTTATTTTTAGGATCCAGGTAAAATCTGTATATTTCTGTTATTTATTTACTTTTAGATAACTAACAAATGTTAACATGAATAGCTAAAATATTGTATACAAATATAAGCAAATGTTTTGTAAATTGTAATCGCACACGAGTATGTCCTATTGTCCATCTGCTATTTATGCTCTGACTTTAAAGGGTTATTATAGTTAGCTTTAGAGCATGTCATTTTAACACTAGCAACGCTGTAATGATATGTGTTTAACTTCTGCAAAGGGGTTAAAAACTTTCTTAAAGTTCCACAGTGCTCAGTGAGTCCTGAGTGGAAACAGCAGCTGCTGATCCAATCTGTAGCGCTAGTCGCACAAGTCAGCTGTGGGACTTTAAGCACAGAATATCAGGAGAGGACTTTAAGCATTTGTTTTGCTATGGTTAAACACATAGCATTACAACATAGCCAGAGTTAAAATGACATGATCTAACACAAGAAAGCTAAAACCAACCAACCCTATTAAAGCAACATGACCATCAAAATTAGACTTTTATGATTAAGATAGAGGCTTATCAATGTATTTCTGTTATTAAATATACTTCATTATTGTGGTATCCTTTGATGAAAAGTATATCTAGGTAGGCACAAAAGCATTGCTGTGAATTAGGTGGTGGTTGGTGGCTAGACTTGTGCACACTCCCAAGCCTACTTCTGGAAAGGAGTTATGCATTAATAAAGGATATCAAGAGAAAGGGGCAAATACAATAAGTATTATAATAAATATATCTGAATATTTCATTTTCACGTCCATGCAGCTTTATATTCAGATCCTGTAGATATTATTTTAGCTCTCTCTCATATCGCTCTTTTATAGCTGCCCACTAGGACAGCTATAATTTAAGTTTTAGCAAAGTTTTTGTTTCAATTTAAATTATCGAAGTTGCATAACTTTGAAACAAAATATGCAATCATGCTGGAATTTGGTTTTGTAGCTATTACCAGTGACTACAAAACTGCCAAATTTCAATCAAATTGGTCAACTTGTTTAAAAGTTTTTTAATGTGGAAAAAAGTTCTGTCTTTCAGAAAAAATCAATTGACTTATAATTGGGATTACCCGTTGTACAGTTTAATGTATTTTCATACCAATAGCTTTTGACTTGACCTAATGCCCTTTGGTAGTTTGAAGTTTATACCTTTTATTATTTATTAGTTATAATTAGTTTTATCATAAAAATTAAATGTTTTTTTCCAACAGTTCAAAGTCCAGAAAGGTTGGTTAGTTATGTTGCCACTTGACAACATTATACATTTAGCTGCAGTGCAGGAGTCTGTCAGCAGGGGGAGCCTGCAATCAGCTTCATCAGTGCTGTATTGTGATTTCATTGGATTTCACTGAAGACTCATAAGATTCCTTAGTAAATTCTTTAAACCGAGGAGGGAAATAAAGTAATTGTGGTGCACATTCCCGATGCATTCTCCCTTGAAAGTCCTGGGACTAGTATCCGGACTGGTTCCCTTTACAATGGGATCTGGCTACTGAAGACATTTTGAGGTAAATATCTTCCTAAGAGGATAAAAAGAAGATGGTTTGTGAGGGTTAGGTTTATTGAAAGGGTGAGCAGGGTAAGAGTGAATGGTTGCTGAGAATATGAGTTAGAGATGGTGATAGGTAAAGAAATATGTTTGGTGGGGAAATGGAGGTGAGAGGATAAGGAGGATGAGAAGGTGGTTGCATGTGAGGGAGAGGGGGAATAAAAAGGTGACCAGAGGCTTATGTAATAGAAAGTGTTCATAGATGGTGCAGATTATGCTATATAAATATATATATATATAATAGGTGATGCATTAGTTATGTCATTGATGTTCTCAATAATGTCATGTGTGATGTCATCAGCGATGTCATTGAGGATGTCATGAAAAGCTCCCAAGGGAGAATGGGGGCTTTTTAAGTTAGTAATTTCCCTGCTTTTAAAGATTTGATAACAAACTTGGCTTTAACAAATGTTTATTGCCAATTAATTTCCTTGTTTTTCCGTAAGAAATTAATATAAATCAAATATTTTGTATTATCTGTTTCTCTATGCACAAAGACATCACTCTCTCTCTCTTTCTCCCTCCCTCTCTCTCTTTCTCCCTCTCTCTCTTTCTTGCTCTCTCTCTCTCTTTCTCTCTATCTATATCTATCTCTCTTTCTCTCTCTCTCCCTCTCTCTCCTCTCTCTTTCTCTCTCTCTATCTCTCTTTCTCTCTCTCTCTCTCTCTCTCCTCTCTATTTCTCCCTCCCTCTCCCTCTCGCTCTCTCTCTCTCCTCTCTCTCTCTCTATCCTCTCTCACCTCTCTCTCTCTTTCTCCCTCTCTCTCCCCCTCTCTCCCTCTTTCTCTCTCTCCTCTCCTCTCCCCCTTTCTCTCTCTCCTCTCCTCTCCCCCTCTCTGTCCCTCTTGCTCTCTCTCTCTCTCTTTCTCTCTCTCTCCTCTCCTCTCTCTCTCTCTATTCTCTCTCTCTCTCTCTCTCTCTCTCGCTCTCTCCTCTCTCTCCCCCTCTCTCTCTCCCCCTCTCTCTCCCTCTCGCTCTCTTTCTCTCTCTCTCTCTCTCTCTCTCTCCTCTCCTCTCTCTCTCCTCTCTCTCTCTTTCTCCCTTTCTCTCCCCCTCCCTACCTCTCGCTCTCTCTCTCTTTCTCTCTCTCTCTCCTCTCCTCTCTCTCACCTCTCTATCGCCTCTCTCTCTCCCCCTCTCTCTCCCTCTCGCTCTCTCTTTCTCTCTCTCTCTCTCTCTCTCTCTCTCTCTCCTCTCCTCTCTCTCCTCTCCTCTCTCTCTCTCTCTCTCTCTCACCTCTCTATCGCCTCTCTCTCTCCCCCTCTCTCTCCCTCTCGCTCTATCTCTCTTTCTCTCTCTCTCTCTCTCTCTCTCCTCTCCTCTCCTCTCTCTCTCTCTCTCTCTCCCTCTCCCGCTCTCTATTCAGATACATAAACATATATTAATTGCCTTTATTTCATGTCTGTTTAGTTTATAACATTCATAGCACTGCATGCACATATTTATAGCAATGTATATTTAATTACATTAGTACATTTACAAATATAACAAGCCTGTTACCAGCTCAACTATCTGATTTGCTGCCATAAATGAAGCAATCATTCAAAAGTGCTAATAAAATGGAGATTGAAAGCACAAACCGTTAAATACATTTTTCACTTAATTTGTTGAGGAAGCCTTGCGGTTTATTCTCATGATTACTCATTTATACAATCACTACTTCCTTTATTGTGTATTTTCTATGATTAAAAAAAATAGATTTTAATTCCATGAGAGAAAAAAACACAAAAACGGCACCGCCACAAGCCTTCTCTGTAATTACAACGCTTCTGTTAGCTTTATAGACAACCCAACTGATAACATATGGCCTTGCACTGTGTATTTTTTTACTTCATGAAACCAGCTCAATTTGGAGTGATATTTTAATTTATTATTATGAAAAGGAAGGCAACTGGTTTTCAGTGGTCACAGAACGGTGACTCACAGTCCTGTCCCAAATGCTATCACTGTCACTAAAAGAGCAGATTTGCAACATCTTGTCTTAGGCATACATGAATGCCCATGTCTGCTGCTTCTATCCCAGAGGACAGGCAAACACCTGCTGCTGGCAGGATGCCGGGCCCACAGGGAACAAACGTTCTGTTGCTGCTGGGTGATAGGACAGGACAGACTCTAGATTTCAAGTGAACTGGCTAAAGGCACCCTAGGGCTCACTGCACCCAAACTTAAGCCCATATGCTTTAATTTCCTTCTAAATATGGCGTGCACAGTGAATCTATAATTGTATAGTTATTTGTGTAACCATCATCTATTGTTAAATACAAAGAAATGTCTCCCATATCAGACTTCCTGTGCATAAAATACAAAGCATGGCAGCTCAGACATATTTTCCACTCTTTTTCAAAGTCATTTCAATTCATGCAGTTTGAACTAGTAAAATCACTCAAGTTATAAATAATATAACGGCAAAATCTTTTTAAAGCGAAGATCAAATTGTAAAATTAAAATTAAATTCTTAATTGAATTAATGTAGCTATCTTAGTATGGGTGTAACCCCTCAAATTATGAGACAATCAGAAGTCACACATAGCCACCAATATGGTTTCCTTTGAAGAGTTTAAACACATATGGCCAAAGTAGAAGTGCTACTGATTGCACACAGCATGCTAGTTGTCCCCAGTGGCATCACTAGGGGGGTGCGGGGGTTGAATTTCAGCCTGACACAATCACTCGATTCTATAACACTTGTCAGTCAACTTCTTCTAGCAAGTCATTTTACATATAGCACTCTCTATATTTTCAAAAGAAACCCCAGTGCTTTAGAATCTTGCTCATTTTGAACCAAATACAATAACATTTAAATATAATTTTTTTTTTTTTACCATGCAAGTCTTTATATAAAACAGATAGGGCCACATTAAAAGTGGAGCGCTAATTAATGCTCCCACTCGAGCATTATTGGCGCTATAAGTAAGCTTTTTACACTTATCGGGTTTCGCTCGTATTATGAGTTGAAAGTAAACTGTTTTTGCTTGTGCGCTAACCCGAGGAGAGTTAAAAAAACTAACTTAAAATATCACGTGCGCATTCATGTATTTTCGCATAGAAGTCAATGGAGAAAAGAAAGTGTGTAAAAAATAACACTCTACTCGCACGCAAACAGGATCGCATATTCTCATGTGTGCTAACCCAACATGAAAATATTAATATTTCACATTCCAATGTTCTTCACATAAGAGAATATGTTCTATTTATTCAGGGGGAAAAATTCTATATATATAGCAGATGGTTTTTGGTGCAATATACAGGGAGTGCAGAATTATTAGGCAAATGAGTATTTTGACCACATCATCCTCTTTATGCATGTTGTCTTACTCCAAGCTGTATAGGCTCGAAAGCCTACTACCAATTAAGCATATTAGGTGATGTGCATCTCTGTAATGAGAAGGGGTGTGGTCTAATGACATCAACACCCTATATCAGGTGTGCATAATTATTAGGCAACTTCCTTTCCTTTGGCAAAATGGGTCAAAAGAAGGACTTGACAGGCTCAGAAAAGTCAAAAATAGTGAGATATCTTGCAGAGGGATGCAGCACTCTTAAAATTGCAAAGCTTCTGAAGCGTGATCATCGAACAATCAAGCGTTTCATTCAAAATAGTCAACAGGGTCGCAAGAAGCGTGTGGAAAAACCAAGGCGCAAAATAACTGCCCATGAACTGAGAAAAGTCAAGCGTGCAGCTGCCAAGATGCCACTTGCCACCAGTTTGGCCATATTTCAGAGCTGCAACATCACTGGAGTGCCCAAAAGCACAAGGTGTGCAATACTCAGAGACATGGCCAAGGTAAGAAAGGCTGAAAGACGACCACCACTGAACAAGACACACAAGCTGAAACGTCAAGACTGGGCCAAGAAATATCTCAAGACTGATTTTTCTAAGGTTTTATGGACTGATGAAATGAGAGTGAGTCTTGATGGGCCAGATGGATGGGCCCGTGGCTGGATTGGTAAAGGGCAGAGAGCTCCAGTCCGACTCAGACGCCAGCAAGGTGGAGGTGGAGTACTGGTTTGGGCTGGTATCATCAAAGATGAGCTTGTGGGGCCTTTTTGGGTTGAGGATGGAGTCAAGCTCAACTCCCAGTCCTACTGCCAGTTTCTGGAAGACACCTTCTTCAAGCAGTGGTACAGGAAGAAGTCTGCATCCTTCAAGAAAAACATGATTTTCATGCAGGACAATGCTCCATCACACGAGTCCAAGTACTCCACAGCGTGGCTGGCAAGAAAGGGTATAAAAGAAGAAAATCTAATGACATGGCCTCCTTGTTCACCTGATCTGAACCCCATTGAGAACCTGTGGTCCATCATCAAATGTGAGATTTACAAGGAGGGAAAACAGTACACCTCTCTGAACAGTGTCTGGGAGGCTGTGGTTGCTGCTGCACGCAATGTTGATGGTGAACAGATCAAAACACTGACAGAATCCATGGATGGCAGGCTTTTGAGTGTCCTTGCAAAGAAAGGTGGCTATATTGGTCACTGATTTGTTTTTGTTTTGTTTTTGAATGTCAGAAATGTATATTTGTGAATGTTGAGATGTTATATTGGTTTCACTGGTAAAAATAAATAATTGAAATGGGTATATATTTGTTTTTTGTTAAGTTGCCTAATAATTATGCACAGTAATAGTCACCTGCACACACAGATATCCCCCTAAAATAGCTAAAACTAAAAACAAACTAACAACTACTTCCAAAAATATTCAGCTTTGATATTAATGAGTTTTTTGGGTTCATTGAGAACATGGTTGTTGTTCAATAATAAAATTAATCCTCAAAAATACAACTTGCCTAATAATTCTGCACTCCCTGTATATATATAATTATATAAAGTTATACATATATACAGATATTTATAGGAATATCTATTCAAAAGTACATAGAACATATTATATGAGAGCATTGGAATGTGAAATATTTACAGTAAATACATATTTAAAACCTTTATTAATATATATATATAACTGCATGTAATAGACACTACTATAAAGAGGAATATGCACAGATGCTGATCTAAAAATCCAGCATAAAACTTTTTAAAAATGTATTTAGAAGCTCCCAGTTTAGCTCTGTTGATGAGGTTTGGCTGGGACACCCAGTGAAAGGTGCTGGGAAAACAAGAAGAGCAGACACTCCCCCCTCCCTCGCATATGAAAAGATGGATAACATAAACAGGAGCCAGAAGGAGTCTGTAAACGTGCGTATACATCTGACTCTGGGGTGCTTGGTAGGGATGGGTGAATGTGTTTATATTCGAATTCGAATGTTAGAATGAATGTTATTGTAGAAATTCGATTTACATAATAGAATATTATTAAAAATTCAATTTTCGAATGTTATTTACAGTTTTCGAATGTCACATTCGAATTCAAATGTCACATTCGAATATTACATTTATAAAACACAATTGTAGACTATTTCGAATTTGAATGTCACATTGGAATCGAATATCACATTGGAATCGAATATCACATTCAAATTTGAATATTACATTTATAAAACACAGTATTAGATTAGAAATACTATTTCGAATTGAATGTGACATTCGAATGTAGCTTTCGAATTTGAATATTACATTTATTAAACACAGTTGTAGACTAGAAATACTATTTCGAATTTGAATGTCACATTTGAATTAGAATATTACATTTCGAAATTGAATGAATATATAGCTAAACATTCTATTATTCGAACGAATATTTTCACATTTTATTGAAAAATTCAAAAACGAAAATTCGAAAATAGAATGTTAGAATGTTATATAAACATTCGAAATTCGATTTAAACGAACGAATGTATCAAAATTCGTTTTAAATTTCAAATTTTTAGAAACATTCGCCCATCCCTAGTGCTTGGTAAGGAGTCTGAAAATCAGCACAATATTATTAAAAGATAATCAAAACTATACATTGTTACAAAAACACTTCCAGATGGGCTATGCAAATGGATCATCTACAAAACATTTATGCAAAGAAAAATCTAGTGTACAATGTCCCTTTACTGCAAAGAGCTCCAATGCTCTTCTATATATGTCCATATAAGTGTACATACGTATTTATGTGTTTATCTGTGCTAGGTTATGCTTGGGATATTTGATTGGCAGTATTTACAGCATTTCTGGATTAGCACATCCAGCCACAAACCTTCAAAAAAACAATGCAAATAGCCAACCTGGTGGCCAAAATCAGTTTTCAAGTGATCAAGGCTGTCAACCAAAAGTCACATGAACACTGGTGCAGATAATGTTTTCTGAAGGATTTGAATACAGCTGTGAGGGCTGTCAATGCGAAGTATCTGGAAGACAAAGTAATAAAAAATCTGTGCAGGCCATTTTGATTGTTTTTGTAATATAATGGAATAGACTCCATTGCGTGAAAGCAGACATTGTAGAAAAAAACATAATTAGCTTTCTAGAGAATTTGAATATAATACCTAGACTCAGATATTTACATTGTGTATACTAAAACTTTTCAAAATGTATGAATTCAATTAATCACAAGAGTAATCAACATACTATTTTTTAATTGACACGCTTATAATGTATAGATTGTTATATTATTTTACCATTAATACTCATCTGGGAAGATTCATTCATTTTTAGATGACATTTTTAAAAAGCATCAAAATGTGAACATGGTAACATGAACTATCAAATACTTACATGTGAAAAAGTTTTCTATTATGTTCTGACAGTTGTTCCACCCTCTGTTGTCATGGCTGAGACCTCCTCTGACCTAGTTTCATCACTTGAGAGGCAATCCATTCATTTACTCTGATAAAGTGAGTAGTTATCCAGCACGCAAATCACAAGTATCATGTCTGATGCATCATTTGAAACATATTGCAAAGCACCAACGGAGCGGTCCAAGCAACAGAACCTGCTCTTTAGAATGCTAAAAGTTCTCTTGATATTTCCCTTGTGTGTGATTTGATGGGCCCCATTAAAGCAAGCCTCCCCTGGTGTTTAAAGATAAGGTATGGGCATGAACAGCCATGTATATGGGAGCTGATTGAAAGGAGGTTTGCTCATTCCTACAACCACACTTGACACAAACTAAAATTATCCTGTTTCCAAGAAATAATAATATAACAGATATTACAGAAGATAGCAATTTTTCATGTGCACTAACCCTGCTGTGTTAGTTATGAACCCTAATGCGTGTTACACATATTTTACATTCCTATGTTCTTTCCATAAAAATAATGTACTTTTTATTATTAAATATATATAGGCCCCTATGTATCAAGTAACGACTTTCTTGCGTTCGACGGCACCAATATGCTTGCCTAAGTTCGCCTAACATCGCCGCCGCAGACCTGAATAGTTTCTCCAAAATTATCAAAAAAACTGTCAAAAAGCTGCGCACCAAGTACGGGGCGATGAGCAGCGGACTGTTGTTAACTAACAGTCATCGATCTCGCTGCTCTTCGGCTTTTTCACAGCTTTCTTGCTACCCTGTAACTAAACACCCACACTATACTATACTGTTTACCCCCTATACCGCCGCTCACGGACCCCACGGCCACTCTAATACATGTATTAACCCCTAAACCACCGCTCCAGGAGCCCACCGCCACCTACATTATATTTATTAACCCCTAATCTGCCCCCCCTACACCGCCGCCACTATAATAAACATATTAACCCCTAAACCTAAGCTTAACACCCACTAACTTAAATATAATTTAAATAAATCTAAATAAATATTCCTATCATTAATTAAATTATTCCAATTTAAAACTAAATACTTACCTGTAAAATAAACCCTAAGCTAGCTGCAATATAACTAATAGTTACATTGTAGCTAGCTTAGGGTTTATTTTTATTTTACAGGCAAGTTTGTATTTATTTTAACTAGGTAGAATAGTTACTAAATAGTTATTAACAATGTAATAACTACCTAGCTAAAATAAATACAAAAGTACCTGTAAAATAAAACCTAACCTAAGTTACAATTTCACCTAACACTACACTATAATTAAATAAATTAACTAAATTAAATCAAATTAATTACAATTAAATAGAATTAACTAAAGTACAAAATAAAACCCACTAAATTACAGAAAATAATAAAATAATTACAAGAATTTTAAACTAATTATACCTAATCTAATCCCCCTAATAAAATAAAAAAGCCCCCCAAAATAATAAAAATCCCTACCCTATACTAAATTACAAATAGCTCTTAAAAGAGCTTTTTGCAGGACATTGCCCCAAAGTAATCAGCTCTATTACCTGAAAAAAAAGTACAATACCCCCCAACATTAAAACCCACCACCCACACACCCAACCCTACTCTAAAACCCACCCAATACCCCCTTAAAAAAACAGTAACCCCTTGAAGATCACCCTACCTTGAGACGTCTTCACACAACCAGGCCGAAGTCCTCAACGAAGCCGGGCAGAAGTGGTCCTACAGAAGGGCAGAAGTCTTCATCCAGGCAGCATCTTCTATCTTCATCCATCCGGAGCGGGTCCATCTTCAAGACATCCGACGCGGAGCATCCTTCCAGGCCGATGACTACCCAACAAATTAATATTCCTTTAAATGATGTCATCCAAGATGGCGCCCCTTGAATTCCGATTGGCTGATAGAATTCTATCAGCCAATCGGAATTAAGGTAGGAAAAATCCTATTGGCTGATGCAATCAGCCAATAGGATTGAGCTTGCATTCTATTGGCTGTTCCAATCAGCCAATAGAATGCAAGCTCAATCCTATTGGCTGATTGGATCAGCCAATAGGATTGAACTTCAATCCTATTGGCTGATTGCATCAGCCAATAGGATTTTTCCTACCTTAATTCCGATTGGCTGATAGAATTCTATCAGCCAATCGGAATTCAAGGGACCCCATCTTGGATGACGTCATTTAAAGGAATATTCATTCGTCGGGTAGTTGTCGGCCTGGAAGGATGCTCTGAGTCGGATGTCTTGAAGATGGACCCGCTCCGCTCCGGATGGATGAAGATAGAAGATGCCGTCTGGATGAAGACTTCTGCCTGTCTGGAGGACCTCTTCTGGCCGGCTTGGATGAAGACTTCTGCCAGTCTGGAGGACCACTTCGCCCGGCTTCGTGGAGGACTTCGGCCCGGTTGGGTGAAGACGTCTCAAGGTATGGTGATCTTCAGGGGGTTAGTGTTAGGTTTTTTTAAGGGGGGATTGGGTGGGTTTTAGAGTAGGGTTGGGTGTGTGGGTGGTGGGTTTTAATGTTGGGGGGGTATTGTATCTTTTTTTACAGGTAAAAGAGCTGATTACTTTGGGGCAATGCCCAGCAAAGAGCCATTTTAAGGGCTATTTGTAATTTAATATAGGGTAGGGATTTTTATTATTTTGGGGGGCTTTTTTATTTTATTAGGGGGATTAGATTAGGTGTAATTAATTTAAAAATCTTGTAATTATTTTATTATTTTCTGTAATGTAGTGAGGGGGTTTGTACTTTAGTTAATTTTATTTAATTTTATTTAATTAATTGTAGTTAATTTAGTTAATTAACTTAATTATAGTGTAGTGTTAGGAGTAATTGTAACTTAGGTTAGGTTTTATTTTACAGGTACATTTGTATTTATTTTAACTAGGTAGCTATTAAATAGTTAATAACTATTTAATAACTATTGTACCTAGTTAAAATAAATACAAACTTGTCTGTAAAATAAAAATAAATCATAAGATAGCTACAATGCAACTATTAGTTATATTGTAGATATCTAGGGTTTATTTTACAGGTAAGTATTTATTTTTAAATAGGAATAATTTATTTAATGATAGGAATATTTATTTTGATTTATTTAAATTATATTTAAGTTAGTAGGTGTTAGGTTTAGAGTTAGACTTAGGTTTAGGGGTTAATATGTTTATTAAAGTGGCGGTGGTGTGGGGGGGCAGATTAGGGGTTAATAAATATAATGTAGGTGGCGGCGGGGTCCGGGAGCGGCGGTTTAGGGGTTAAACACTTTATTTAGTTGTGGCGGGGTCCGGGAGTGGCGGGATAGGGGTTAATAACTTTTATTTAGTTGCGGCGGTGTTGGGGGGTGGGCAAATTAGGGGTTAATAAGTATTATGTAGGTGGCGGCAGTGTAGGGGGGGGCAGATTAGGGGTGTTTAGACTCGGGGTACATGTTAGGGTGTTAGGTGTAGACATTCCCGTAGAAATCAATGGGATATCGGGCAGCAGCGAACATGATCTTTCGCTGCTTTCCGACTCCCATTGATTCCTATAGCATCCACCGCCTCCAGGGCGGCGGATTGAAAACCAGGTACGCTGGGCTGGAATAGTGGCGAGCGTACCTGGTAAAAATTTGATAACTTCAAAAAGTAGTCAGATTGTGCCAAACTTGCATTCAGAACATCTATAGTGACGTAAGCATTGATCTGTGTCGGACTGAGTCACTAAATTCTACTTTTGTCGGTCTGTAGGGTTTGATAACTAAGGCGAATCAAGCTCGCCATAAATACGCTGTGGAATTCCAGCATATTTGCGGTTGACAGCTTGATAAATAGAGGCCATAGTCTGAAGAAAATTCACAGACCAACTTACATCAGCTGACACAGCCCTCTGCTACAGGTAGCCTCTGGAAGATAGTTATCTCATTATATTCTACCCTGTTGCTACTAATGTGTGTGTTGTAATATGTATTGGCTATTATTTTTCTTCTTTATTTTTAAATGCACATTGATGGACCATATATCTTGCTGTTTAATGGTTTTATTCCCCTCAATGGATACCTCTCTTATCTCTGTAATTTGTGAACTTTCCCTGTGTTTCTTGCCTGTCAGACCCCTAGCTCAAATGTCCATAGATACCCCTTCCCTTTTTTTGCAGGCCAATCTGACACTAATATATCTCTCTCCCTCAGCTGAATTTTAAAGCATAGTTGCCACAGTCTAAAGAAAATTCACAGACCAACTTACATCAGCTGACACAGCCCTCTGCTACAGGTAGCCTCTGGAATATAGTTACCCACCCCAGGTTCATTCCCCCATTTATAGATAGTCTCCCACACAACTTTCATTCTCCTAAACTGACAGCTGTAAACACTGATCAGCACATTCTTCCAGTCACTTAACCCTTTAGAATACATACCCTCTCTACCTACAATTAGCTATATATCCCACATCGATATATATATATATATATATATATATATATATATATATATATATATATATATATATATATACATAAGATACAAGAAGAGAAATGGCACATAATAGTGGCATTTATAAAAGACTGGGATTTCAGAACTCTTTTGCAAAAGTAAGACACTTGTTAGGGATATAGCATCAAAAACGTGGTTTTATTATGTACAGCTCCGCCCAGAGTCCTGGACAGGTACACAACAACAAGGCATGGAATAAAATATCATAACATACCATAGAAATAAAATACAGAATAGTGACTTAATTAATTTCTAAAGTGAAGATTAAATACAAATGGGACCGGCCCCTGTGACTAACCAGGCTGAAATGATATGGATTACATTAAGACTGTTCTAAAATACAGGTCAAATGCATATCCATATCAGTTCAGCCTGGTTAGTCACAGGGGCCGGTCCCATTTGTATTTAATCTTCACTTTAGAAATTAATTAAGTCACTATTCTGTATTTTATTTCTATGGTATGTTAAGATATTTTATTTCATGCCTTGTCGTTGTGTACCTGTCCAGGACTCTGGGCGGAGCTGTGCATAATAAAACCATGTTTTTTATACTATATCCCTAACAAGTGTCTTACTTTTGCAAAAGAGTTCTGAAATCCCAGTCTTTTATAAATGCCACTATTATGTGCCATTTCTCTTCTTGTATCTTATGTATATAGTTACTTAATGGGTCTGCACCACCTATGATAGACTCTCAAATTTTCTTGAGACATAGTAGTTGAGTACACTCAATACTATATTAACACTTGCTATAATTATCTATCGCAATTTTTTCCATCCACCACTAAAAACTTTGTGTATATATATATATATATATATATATATTTATATTGTACTATTTTTGTTTTATATTTATCTACACACCTCATAGCACTAACATGAATCCAAATATGACCATACTGATATTCATGACAACCCTTTTCTCACTCCAATTTTGTTCCTATCATTACTGCCATAAGCACACACCTCAAACTGGAAAACTAATTTTCATATATCATGGCCTGCTCTGTTGCTGTAACTTATCTGCTGAGTGCTGGTGGAGAGTTATAAAAAATAGCCCTCCTACCCCCACCTCACAAAATTATAAAGTATCCCATTCACTATATGGCCAAACAAAAACTATGTCCAAATTCCTATTCCTTGTGTTACTTGCCCTTGCAAATGATGTAGAGTCTAACCCTGGTCCCCCAGCAAATTCCAATCCTAGCCTTCCAGCTAAAAAAGGCCTCTCCTTTGTGCACTGTAATATCCGCAGCTTACTACCAAAAATCGATGCACTGCAAGCTTGGTGTTTACAATACAAGCCCAAAATCATTGTTATCTCTGAATCGTGGCTAAGTGCAAAAATACCTGACTCTGCAATTGCAATAAATGGGTATTCATGCCATAAAATTGACAGAGCAAAGAGAGGAGGTGGCATTGTAATTTATGTTGACATTTCCACAAAGTTCACCCCCTTACAAAAATCTAGCTCTCCTGCCACCTTTGATTTCCTTTCTGGCACAATGGAGATACCGTGCAGTAAATCAATCATTGTTGCAGGAATCTACCACCCACCAAGCTCCCCTGTGCATTCCATTTCTGACAAAGCCCATCTCCTTAGTGAAACCATAGCTCAAAACCCAAAAAGTGAAATTTTGGTTTTTGGAGATTTTAATATTGATTGGCTGAATCCAAAAAATAACAGTTGTCGCACACTATTTAAATCTTTGCAGCTAACGCAATTAATCTCCTCCCCAACTCGCATAAACATCAAAAGCCATAATCATACCCTGCTCGACTGGATTCTCTCCACTTCTCCCGACCGAATCCAGGAGGCAGGTGTTCTCCCTAACAATTTCAGTGACCCTGCGTGTACTGCGTGCGCAAAATAAAGGCAACTAAATCCCCTCCCAAGGTTAAAATCACCAGGTCCTTCAAAAAATGTAATATTCAATCATTTCTAAATGACATCAAGAACCTCCCCTGGCACAGATTAAAACTAATCCCAGATCTAGACTCTGCAGTTGAATTCTTTCAGTCTGAACTCCTACTAGTTTGTAATTGACATGCCCCGCTGCGTAAGGTGAGAGTAAAAGGAGCACACTTGAATTGGATCACAGCTGACCTCTTTCAAATGTACCAGTTTCGGGATTCATTGTGGTCAAAGTTCAAGCATACTGGCTCTATGAACGATCACTGTGTATATAGACATTGGCGAAATATATGCACTAAACAAACAAAATTGGCCAAGGCCCAATATTTCTGTGAAAATCTGAACAATAACATATCTAACCCTAGAAAGTTTTGGAAACTCATAAATAACTTACAAAATCCACCAATCCACTCCCAACCCTCCACTGTCAATGTGGATAACCAAACCCTGCAACTCCCCTTAGAAGTAGCAAATGCCTTTAACAATTATTTTGTCGGATGCTCCACCACCCTGATTGACAAACTAATAAATAGCACGCATCTTGAAACTAGAAATGTGGATCAGACCCCACTAAAATAGCAAAGACCCAATATAGAGAAGTTCAATTTTAGACCTGTACCCATCAATGTCATTAAGAAACACCTTAATAATCTAAAAATGAAAAACCAGTCTGGATCTGATCAAATCCCAGCAATGCTTTTAAAGCTCAGTGCGCCGGCAATTGCTAAGCCTGTCACAACCCTAATTAATGAATCCTTGATGTCTGGCTACATACCCAAACTCTGGAAAACTGCAAGAGTAGTGCCTATTTATAAAAGTGGGGAGTTAACCTTAGTTTCTAACTATCGCCCTATATCCTTGCTCCCAGTATTGTCAAAAAAAAATTAAAAATGCGTCCATACGCAATGATGCGAGTATTACCAACTTTCTAACTATATGACCCTGATCAATCAGGTTTTCGCCTGAATCACTCCACTACAACTGCCCTCCTAAAAGTTTGCAACGACATCCAAACTGGCAAGGAACAAGGAGAACTAACTGGAGCTATTTTCCTTGATTTTGCAAAGGCCTTTGACACAGTAGACCATGACATACTACTGCTCAAACAAAAAAACTCTGGTATTGCTGATCGTTCGTTAACCTGGTTTCGATCATATGTATTGGATCGATCACAATATTTCTCCATTTCTAACAGTGACTCCCTCCCTCTCCCAGTCACGTGTGGTGTTCCCCAAGCTTCCATTCTCGGCCCCCTACTATTCACATTATTTATAAATGATCTTCCTAATGTCTGCAAATCCTCAACTGTACACATGTATGCAGATGACACGGTAATCTATGCAAACAATTCCTATCTGCCGCAGCTTGAAGCAGTGCTCCAAGACCAGTTCACAGAGGTAGAAAAGTGGATCTAAAAAAACAAACTCTTCCTAAACACTGAGAAAACAGTCACAATGATCTTTGAAATGAGACCTAAATTATACAAATTACAAAATTCCCATCTACGCATCAAAACAAAATCCAATTGCACGCTGACCGCAGTCCACTCTTTCAAATACTTGGGTATGTTGTTAGACCCTAATCTATCTTTTGGCCTCCACACAGAAAAACTTGCATCTAAAATGTATCCAAAACTAGGTGCCCTGTACAGAAACAAATCTTGCCTCAGCCCTACAGTAAAGGAAAAGATTGTACAGCAAATGCTGATGCCTATCATGGATTATGGGGATGTAGTATATGCACCTGCACCGCAAACTCACCTTAATAAACTTAATACATTGTATAACTCGTTCTGCCGCTTTGTGCTACAATGTAACTACAGGACCCACCATTGTGACATGCTAAAAGAACTAAACTGGCTGACACTGGAATTCAGACGCACCCTCCAGCTTTCCTGCCTTGTGTTTATTCTGGGAAGCTCCCACCCTACCTGAGCAGAATGCTCTCCCCAGCTATTCCCACCTCCTATAACCTCCGATCCAGTACCAGAACATTATTTAGCTTGCCTCAATACAAAAAGAAAGCAGCTCGATCCTCCTTTTCCTACAGAGCACCACAGTTATGGAATGACCTCCCGCACACTTTCAAACCTTCCCCAAGCCTAATATACTTTAAGAGATCCCTCTCTATATATCTCAAAACAGAATGCTCCTGTCATGGTTGATTATATATTTCCTACCTGTTCTATGTTACATTTTGTATATATTGTGTATTATTATTGTTTTTGTATTTTATTGTACCCTATTGTATCAATGCAATGTTTTGTGATCCCAGGACATACTTAAAAACGAGACAAATCTCAATGTATCCTTCCTGTTAAAATATTTCATAAATAAAATAAATTATATATATATATACTTCCAATACAAATGACAGCACTCTCAGGTCTTTTTTTCAAAGTGAGAACAGCAAAAGTCTCTTTTTAATGAAACGTTTTCGAGGAGCTTGTCCCCGCTGATGACGGGGACAAGCTCCTCGAAAACGTTCCATTAAAAAGAGACTTTTGCTGTTCTCACTTTGAAAAAAAGACCTGAGAGTGCTGTCATTTGTATTGGAAGTATTTAAAGCATCATAGCACCCAGGCAGACGACCTTTGGAGGGTATATCCTGTGTGGTATGGACGGTATTATATATATATATATATATATATATATATATATAAAAACACTGTAAATGTAAATTACATATCTATGCTTAAATATCTATAGAAATAAATATACAGATATGGGTATATAGAAATATGTATTTACAATAATAAGTACATTGAAATGTGACATTTTCATAACTCCTGTGGGGTTAGCTTTCTACATTGACTTCTATGCAAAACGTTAACTCGGTTGCAGTAATCTTTTAGTGCACATTGGGTTTAGTGCAAAACGTTTCACTTTACTTGTAATAGGAGCGCAACCCCACGCGCACAAAAAAACCCTCCATCTAGCGATGTTAATGCATAACTGGGATCACTAAATACCACTCCAATTATAATCGAGTCCTCTGTGAATTTGTGTGGCCTACCACTTCATGGTTGGGCTGTTTTTGCTACTAAACGCTTTCACTTCACAATAATAGAACTTATAACTGACTGGAGCAGACCTAGTAGGGTATACATTTCACAAACTGACTTGTGACAAAGGTGGCATCATATGACAGAGCCATATTTAAACTCACTGAGCTCTTCAGTAAAGCTCATTGTACCTCCAACATTTTTCTATGGAGATTTCATGACTATGTGTTGGAACTTGTGCATCTGTTAGAAATTTGTGTAGCTAAAACACCTGAACTCAATAATAAGTAGGAGCCTCTGCATACTTTTAGTCATATATTGTAAACAGCTTCATTGGCTTCCCATTCACAGCAGAATTAAATTTGAAATTCTCATCCTTACATACAAAGCTCTCACCAATGCCGTTACCCAGAACCTCTCCTCTATAATTAACAAATTTACACCAACCCACCCACTAAGATCCAACGATGACCTTCTCCTTGCATCTTTGACTATATTTGACTATCACCTCTTCCCTTGCTAGACTTGCTAGACTGCAGGACTTCTGTTGTGCAGCACCTACACTCTGGAACACTCTCCCTCGTGCTGTCAGACCTGGTCTTTCATCTTTTAAACACTTCCTTAATAAATTCTTTTTCAGAGAAGCCTACCAATGAATTTAGAAATAAATGAATTCCACTTACCTAATATTTCCCTCATGTAACTCTGTATTAACATCTTTCTCATTCTTGCAGTTCTCGCCTCCTGTTTCCCAACCTCCTGCCCTTCTAGATTGTAAGTTTCCATGGGAATAGGTCCCTCAACTGCTCCTGTATGTTTTTGTCAATTTCGTCTTGTCTCCTACAAGTTTTATATCATTGTTTTATTTAAATGAATTATACCCATGGACAGTGCTGCAGAATATGTTGGCGCTTCATAAATAAAGTATAATAAATAAAATAATACATTTTTAATTTAAAAAAATCCCAAACTTGCTGGCACACAGGTTACAACTATATGAAATAGCAGCTTGTGCAAATGATGATTGTATGTGATTTTTACCAAAGATGCAGAAGTCTATTTTGGCTTAGACCTTTCCACTCTCATGCTTTGTAAATGCCTTATTTATTAATTTAACTATAAATAATGAGGCTCACAACCATCCTGCATATTACCAAGTTGTCACAGTGAAACCAAGGGCTGTCCCGACTCCTCCCACAACCACCCCTAGCATGCACAATGTAGCTTATAGTATACACATGACTCCTCCTACAACCTGCTACAACTCAGCACACAGACAGTTCACACCACCCCACAGAATGCACAACAAGGCCTATAGTATACACACGACTCCTCCTACAACCTGCTACAACTCAGCACTCAGAAAGTTCACACCACCTAACAGCATGCACAACGTAGCCTATAGTATACACATGACTCCTCCTACAACCTGCTACAACTCAGCACACAGACAGTTCACACCACCCCACAGCATGCACAACGTAGCCTATAGTATACACACGACTCCTCCTACAACTCAGCACACAGACAGTTCTCACCACCCCACAGCATGCATGACGTAGCCTATAGTATACACACGACTCCTCCTACAACTCAGCACACAGACAGTTCACACCACCCCACAGCATGCACAACAAGGCCTATAGTATACACACGACTCCTCCTACAACTCAGCACACAGACAGTTCACACCACCCCACAGCATGCACAACGAGGCCTATAGTATACACACGACTCCTCCTACAACTCACCACACAGACAGTTCACACCACCCCACAGCATGCACAACGAGGCCTATAGTATACACGCGACTCCTCCTACAACCTGCTACAACTCAGCACACAGACAGTTCACACCACCCTACAGCATGCACAACGTAGCCTATAGTATACACACGACTCCTCCTACAACCTGCTACAACTCAGCACACAGACAGTTCACACCACCCCACAGCATGCACAACGTAGCCTATAGTATACACACGACTCCTCCTACAACTCAGCACACAGACAGTTCTCACCACCCCACAGCATGCATGACGTAGCCTATAGTATACACACGACTCCTCCTACAACTCAGCACACAGACAGTTCACACCACCCCACAGCATGCACAACAAGGCCTATAGTATACACACGACTCCTCCTACAACTCAGCACACAGACAGTTCACACCACCCCACAGCATGCACAACGAGGCCTATAGTATACACGCGACTCCTCCTACAACCTGCTACAACTCAGCACACAGACAGTTCACACCACCCTACAGCATGCACAACGTAGCCTATAGTATACACACGACTCCTCCTACAACCTGCTACAACTCAGCACACAGACAGTTCACACCACCCCACAGCATGCATAACGAGGCCTATAGTATACACACGACTCCTCCTACAACCTGCTACAACTCAGCACACAGACAGTTCACACCACCACACAGCATGCACAACGAGGCCTATAGTATACACGCGACTCCTCCTACAACCTGCTACAACTCAGCACACAGACAGTTCACACCACCCCACAGCATGCACGACGTAGCCTATAGTATACACATGACTCCTCCTACAACCTGCTACAGCTCAGCACACAGACAGTTCACACCACCCCACAGCATGCACAACAAGGCCTATAGTATACACACGACTCCTCCTACAACCTGCTACAGCTCAGCACACAGACAGTTCACACCACCCCACAGCATGAACAGCGAGGCCTATTGTATACACATGACTCCTCCTACAACCTGCTACAACTCAGCACACAGACAGTTCATACCACCCCACAGCATGCACAACGAGGCCTATAGTATACACATGACTCCTCCTACAACCTGCTACAACTCAGCACACAGACAGTTCATACCACCCCACAGCATGCACGACATAGCCTATAGTATACACACGACTCCTACAACCTTCCACAACTCAGCACACAGACAGTTCACACCACCCCACAGCATGCACAACGAGGCCTATAGTATACACATAGGGTTGCCACCTCAGCCATGTTTTCCTGGACACTTATGAGTTATACATACTGCAGGGTGTGCAGGTAAGAACATGTATTTCAACTCTGGGCAGCACACAAATAGTGGCACTGAACAGCACTATGCATATTCCTCTCTGTACACCCTGCAACATGTGTAACTTATAAGTGTCCAGGAAAACATGGCCGAGGTGGCAACCCTATATACCCACGACTCCTACAATCTTTTACAACTCAGCACACAGACAGTTCACACCACCATACAGCATGCACAATGAGGCCTATAGTATACACATGACTCCTCCTACAACCTGCTACAACTCAGCACACAGACAATTCACACCACCACACAGCATGAACAACAAGGCCTATAGTATACACATGACTCCTCCTACAACCTGCTACAACTCAGCACACAGACAATTCACACCACCACACAGCATGAACAACGAGGCCTATAGTATACACATGACTCCTCCTACAACCTGCTACAACTCAGCACACAGACAATTCACACCACCACACAGCATGAACAACCAGGCCTACAGTATACACATGACTCCTCCTACAACCTGCTACAACTCAGCACACAGATAGTTCACACCACCCCACAGCATGCACAACGTAGCCTATAGTATACACACGACTCCTCCTACAACCTGCTACAGCTCAGCACACAGACAGTTCACACCACCATACAGCATGCACAACGAGGCCTATAGTATATACACAACGACTCCTACAAAAATTTGAAGCCCCAACCCTCAAGTGCCCTTTCACCTCCAACCCCCTGGCTCTTTAAAGTAGGTACCCGACACCGACCTGCATTCCTGGCTTCTGGTTGTGACAAACAAGTGAGGCAAATATGAGCTAAAATAATTTGGAATTGGCGTTAAAAAATTAAACTAAATCATTTGTTGGCTTAATTTATTTGGGAAAACTGTTTTGATAAATATGAGAATCTATTAGGACACATAATCTGACAGAAAATGCAAGCTGAATGCTATGCTGCCATGCGACCACAATATGGCAATGACTTAAAGGGACATGATTCCCAAATATTTTCTTTCATGATTCAAAACAGAGCATGCAATTGTAAACAACTTTGCAATGTACTTTTATTATCAAATTTGCTTTGTATCTGGTTAGGATCAGGAGCAGCAATGCACTACTGGGAGCTTGCTGTTGATTGGTGGCAGCACATACATGCCTCTTGTCATTGGCTAACCAGATGTGTTCAGCTAGCTCCCAGAAGATGGGGCAAATTTGATAACAAAAGTAAAATGGATTTTTTTTTATTGCAGACTTTATATCTTAATTATTAAATTAAAAAAATATTGGGTGTCATGTCCCTTTAATTATTTAGGATAAAAAAATGTGGTTACAAATCTAGTAATTACATTTTTGCTTTTTTAACTCACTTGCTGGAACTTAGCAATAATCATAGTCTAATGTTTCTTTCCATACCTGTGAGGTTGCTACGTTTTATTACCGGTATAGAGTGTCTCACAATCCATCCTTCGGCTCATATCTTATACAGGAGCTTTGCTTCAGTGGATGAAAAGGTCTATTATGTTACTGCCAATTCATTTTTGTTTTAAATTAAAGCCTGCAGCATTTTCAGTTCAATGTACCCAAGGGCCCCGTATAAAAGCAGCAGCCTTAGAGAAAACAAACCCTAATGATCAAGTGGATTTTTTGACCACTTTATGTGTTGCAGGAATAATTTAATATACATAAGCACATCGTCTACATCCTCAGCCCTTCAGCTGAACTCTTAGCTGTGGTGTCTTTACATAGAAAGCAAAACAAAAAGTAAACTCCTGGAGATGAAGATTTCTCTTCAGTGACGACGGCATTCCCAGTATTTGTAGCGTAATTAAATAGCTAGTGGCTATTATTAAATCATATAACATTGATTGCCCATGCACATAATTTAGTTTGGCATTGTTTAATGAGAACATGAATTCAAGTAGATACCTTAACAACAGAATGTTATAGCAACCCATGTTTTACCAATATAACTAAATTGTGTCTTTTTCTTTACTTTTAGGGGCCTATCTATCAAGCTCCGAGCAGGCGGACAGACATCGCCGGAAATCAACCCGATCATGTACGATCGGGTTGATTGACACCCCCTGCTGGTGGCCTATTGGCTGCGAGTCTGCAGGGGGCGGCGTTGTACCAGCAGCTCTTGTGAGCTGCTGGTGCAATGCTGAATACGGCGAGCGTATTGCCCGCCGTATTCAGCGAGGTCGGTCGGACCTGATCGGCACTGTCGGATCAGGTCCGACAGACCTTGATAAATGCAGGCCTTATAGTTAAGGCTTTATTAATAACCTATCCTACAATGGGCTGGATTACAAGTAGAGCCCTCAATTATTGTGCACCCGCAAACCGGCAAATTAGCGCTTAAAAATCAGATCTCTGGTTACTTTTATAAATGTGCCCCAAATGCCCCCAACATACAGTGTAGTGTGTTTTATTAAAAAATTAAGATAGCAGCATCTTTATTTTTTAATAAAATAACTGCACTAGGCAGTATTTTGGGGCTAACGTTGGTGGGAATGGGGTGTTAGAAAAAAAATGGCACTGAAAAGTGCCTTTACAATGTCGTCTATGGGAACTGTGTGTTCCCAGTAAATATATATATGTATATGTGTATATACACATAGTAACACATAAATATATATCGGCTAGATTACGAGTTTTGCGATATGAGTGAAAAAGCAGCGTTAAGGCTCTTTTTCACTACCGCTGGCATTACGAGTCTTGCAGGTTTAGGGGCACCACAAACATTTTTGGCCTTAACGCAACGTAATTACCACAGCTTTCAAAAAGTCCTTTTTCAATGGGACTTCCTTTGTGCCGGTATTACTAGTCTGCCTGGGAGGCCAAAAAGTGAGCGGTACACCCTATACCGCCAAGATCGATACCGTAAACTGAAAGTCAGTAGATATGAGTTTTACGCTGCAAAGCTGTAGCATAAAACTCATAACTAAAGTGCTAAAAAGTACAGAAAAAACAGGTTTCCAAGAAGGCAACGACCCTCAATGTATAAAAATCCAAGTGTCCATTTTATTAAGTACACATAGTACAAGAATATAAAAACAAGTAGAGCAGCGTCAAAAAATGTACAAAAAGCAGCAAGTAAGATCACAGCCTTACGCGTTTCAGCATAGATTTGCCGTAATCATAGACTCTGCTAAAAAGTACACTAACACCCATAAACTACCTATTAACCCCTAAACTGAGGCCCTCCCACATCGCAAACACTAAAATACTAATGGCTAGATTTAGAGTTTTGTCGATAACGACCCGCGTAGCTAACGCTGGTTTTTTTTCCCCCGCACCTTTTAAATACCGCTGGTATTGAGAGTTCACAGAATGGCTGCGTTAAGCTCCAAAAAAGGAGCGTAGAGCATAATTTACCGCCACTGCAACTCTCAATACCAGCGGTGCTTACGGGCGCGGCCAGCTTCAAAAACGTGCTTGTGCACGATTCCCCCATAGGAAACAATAGGGCAGTTTGAGCTGAAAAAAAACCTAACACCTGCAAAAAAGCAGCGTTCAGCTGCTAACGCAGCCCCATTGTTTCCTATAAGGAAACACTTCCTAAGTCTGCACCTAACACCCTAACATGAACCCTGAGTCTAAACACCCCTAACCTTACATTTATTAACTCCTAATCTGCCGCCCCCGCTATCGCTGATCCCTGCATTTTATTATTAACCCCTAATCTGCCGCTCCGTACACTGCCACAACCTACATTATCCCTATGTACCCCTAATCTGCTGCCCCTAACATCGCCGACACGTATATTATATTTATTAACCCCTAATCTGCCGCCCCCAACGTCGCCTCCACCTACCTACAATTATTAACCCCTAATCTGCCGACTGGACCTCACCGCTACTCTAATAAATGTATTAACCCCTAAAGCTAAGTCTAACCCTAACACTAACACCCCCCTAAGTTAAATATAATTTAAATCTAACGAAATAAATTAACTCTTATTAAATAAATTATTCATATTTAAAGCTAAATACTTACTTGTAAAATAAACCCTAATATAGCTACAATATAAATAATAATTATATTGTAGCTATTTTAGGATTAATATTTATTTTACAGGCAACTTTGTATTTATTTTAACCAGGTACAATAGCTATTAAATAGTTAATAACTATTTAATAGTTACCTAGTTAAAATAATTACAAAATTACCTGTAAAATAAATCCTAACCTAAGTTACAATTAAACCTAACACTACACTATCAATAAATTAATTAAATAAATTCCTACAATTATCTACAATTAAACCTAACACTACACTATCAATAAATTAATTAAATAAAATACCTACAAATAAATACAATTAAATAAACTAACTAAAGTACAAAAAATAAAAAAAGAACTAAGTTACAAAAAATAAAAAAATATTTACAAACATTAGAAAAATATTACAACAATTTTAAGCTAATTACACCTACTCTAAGCCCCCTAATAAAATAACAAAGCCCCCCAAAATAAAAAAATGCCCTACCCTATTCTAAAATACAAATAGAAAAGCTCTTTTACCTTACCAGCCCTTAAAAGGGCCTTTTGCAGGGCATGCCCCAAAGAATTCAGCTCTTTTGCCTGTAAAAAAAAACAGACAATACTCCCCCCAACATTACAACCCACCACCCACATACCCCTAATCTAACCCAAACCCCCCTTAAATAAACCTAACACTAAGCCCCTGAAGATCTTCCTACCTTATCTTCACCACACCGGGTATCACCGATAGGTCCAGGCTCCTAAGTCTTCATCCAAGCCCAAGCGGGGGCTGAAGACGTCCATCCTCCGGCTGAAGTCTTGATCCAAGCGGCGGCTGAAGAAGTCCATCATCGGGCAGAAGTCTTCATCCTATCCGGGCAGAAGAGGAGATCCGGACCGGTAGACATCTTCATCCAAGCGGCACCATCTATCTTCTTCCATCCGACGACGAGCGGCTCCATCTTCAAGACCTCCGGCGCGGATCCATTCTCTTCTTCCGACGTCCTAACACAGAATGAAGGCTCCTTTAAGGGATGTCATCCAAGATGGCGTCCCTCGAATTCCGATTGGCTGATAGGATTCTATCAGCCAATCGGAATTAAGGTAGGAAAATTCTGATTGGCTGATGGAATCAGCCAATCATATTCAAGTTCAATCCGATTGGCTGATCCAATCAGCCAATCAGATTGAGCTCACATTCTATTGGCTGTTCCGATCAGCCAATAGAATGCAAGCTCAATCTGATTGGCTGATTGGCTTGGGCTTGGATGAAGACTTCGGAGCCTGGACCGATCGGTGATACCCGGCGTGGTGAAGATAAGGTAGGAAGATCTTCAGGGGCTTAGTGTTAGGTTTATTTAAGGGGGGGTTGAATTAGATTAGGGGTATGTGGGTGGTGGGTTGTAATGTTGGGGGGGTATTGTATGTTTTTTTGACGAAATGGGATCTGCGGTATGGAAAAGTCGCGGCTGGATAGTGAGTGTTAGACCCTTACCTACACGACTCTAAATAACAGCGGTAGCCCAAAACCAGCGTTAGGAGCCGTAAATTTATTAACCCCTAAACCTAACCTAAGTCTAACCCTAACACCCACTAACTTTAATGTAATTAAAATAAATCTAAATAAAACCTACTATTAATAACTAAATAATTCCTATTTAAAACTAAATACTTACCTGTAAAATAGACCCTAAGCTAGCTACAATATAACTAATAGTTACATTGTATCTAGCTTAGGGTTTATTTTTATTTCACAGGCAAGTTTGTATTTATTTTAACTAGGCAGACTAGTTACTAAATAGTTATTAACTATTTGCTAACTACCTAGCTAAAATAAATACAAATTTACCTGTAAAATAAAACCTAACCTGTCTTTCACTAACACCTAGCCTTACACTACAATTAAATCAATTACATAAATTAAATACAATTACCTAAATTACAAAAAAAAACACTAAATTACACAAAATAAAAAAAGAAATTTTTAGATATTTAAACAAATTACACCTAATCTAATAGCCATATCAAAATAAAAAAGCCCCCCAAAATAAAAAAAACCCTAGCCTAAACTAAACTACCAATAGCCCTTAAAGGGGCCTTTTGCAGGGCATTTCCCCAAAGAAATCAGCTCTTTTAACTGTAAAAAAAATAAAACACCCCCCAACAGTAAAACCCACCACCCACACAACCAACCCCCCAAATAAAATCCTAACTAAAAAAATCTAAGCTCCCCATTGCCCTGAAAAGGGCATCTAGCTCTTTTTCAAGTGCCCAAACCTCTAATCTAAAATAAAACCCACCCAATAAACCCTTAAAAAAGCCTAACACTTAACCCCCAAAGATCCACTTACAGTTTTTGAAGAACCGACATCAATCCTCAACGAATCCGGCAGAAGTCCTGAACGAAGCGGCAGAAGTCTTCATCCAACCTGGCACAAGTCTTCATCCAGATGGCATCTTCTATCTTCATCCATCCGGCGCGGAGCAGGTCCATCTTCAAGACATCTAGCGCGGAGCATCCTCTTTAATGGACGTCTTCTTGCAGAATGAAGGTTCCTTTAAATGACGTCATCCAAGATTAAAGGAGAAAAAATCCTATTGGCTGATGCAATCAGCCAATAGAATGCGAGTTCAATCCTATTGGCTGATTGGATCAGCCAATAGGATTGAAGCTCAATCCTATTGCCTGATTGCATTAGCCAATAGGATTTTTTCACCTTTAATTCCGATTGGCTGATAGAATTCTATCAGCCAATTGGAATTCAAGGGACGCCATCTTGGGTGACATAATTTAAAGGAGAATTCATTGTTCAAGAAGGCGTTGATTGAAGAGGATGCTCCGTGCCGGATGTCTTGAAGATGGAGCCGCTCCGCGCCGGATGGATGAAGATAAAAGATGCCGCCTGGATGAAGACTTCTGCCCCGTTGGATGAAGACTTCTGCCCAGTTGGATGAAGACTTCTGCCGCTTCGTTGAGGCCTTCTGCCGGCTTCGTTGAGGATGGATGTCGGGTCTTCAAAAACTGTAAGTGGATCTTCGGGGGTTAGTGTTAGGCTTTTTAAGGGTTTATTGGGTGGGTTTTATTTTTAGATTAGGGTTTGGGTGGAAAAAGAGCTACATGCCCTTTTAAGGGCAATGCCCATCCGAATGCCCTTTTCAGTGCAATGGGGAGCTTAGGTTTTTTTAGTTAGGATTTTATTTGGGGGGTTGGTTGTGTGGGTGGTGGGTTTTACTGTTGGGGGGGGGTGTTTTTATTTTTTTTTACAGGTAAAAGAGCTGATTTCTTTGGGGCAATGCCCTGCAAAAGGCCATTTTAAGGGCTATTGGCAGTTTAGTTTAGGCTAGGGGTTTTTTTTTATTTTGGGGGGGCTTTTTTATTTTGACAGGGCTATTAGATTAGGTGTAATTAGTTTAAATATCTGATAATTTTTTTTATTATTTTGTGTAATTTAGTGTTTGTTTTTTTGTAATTTAGGTAATTGTATTTAATTTATGTAATTGATTTAATTGTAGTGTAAGTGGAAGGCAGATTAGGTTTTATTTTATAGGCAAGTTTGTATTTATTTTAACTAGGTAGAATAGTTAGTAAATAGTTATTAACTATTTACTAACTATTCTACCTAGTTAAAATAAATACAAACTCGCCTGTAAAATAAAAATAAACCCTAAGCTAGATACAATGTAACTATTAGTTATATTGTAGCTAGCTTAGGGTTTATTTTACAGGTAAGTATTTAGTTTTAAATAGGAATTATTTAGGTAATGATAGTAGGTTTTATTTAGAATTATTTTAATTATATTTAAGTTAGGGGGTGTTAGGGTTAGGGTTAGACTTAGGTTTAGGGGTTGATAAATTTAATATAGTGGCGGCGACGTTGGGGGCGGCAGATTAGGGGTTAATAAGTGGAGGTAGGTTGTGGCAACATTGGGGGCGGCAGATTAGGGGTTAATAATATTTAACTAGTGTTTGTGATGCAGGAATGCTGCGGTTTAGGCGTTAATATGTTTATTATAGTGTAGATGTCGGCGATGCCGGGGGCCGCAGATTAGGAGTTAATATGCGTGAGATTAGGGGTGTTTAGACTCGGGGGTTCATGTTAGGGTGTTAGGTGTAAACATAAATTTTGTTTCCCCATAGGAATCAATGGGGCTGCGTTATTGAGCTTTATGCTGCTTTTTTGTAGGTGTTAGGCTTTTTTTCACGCAGCTCTCCCCATTGATGTCTATGGGGAAATCGTGCACGAGCACGTATAACCAGCTCACCGCTCACTTAAGCAGCGCTGGTATTGGAGTGCGATATGGAGCTCAATTTTGCTCTGCGCTCACTTTTTGCCTGTTAACGCCAGGTTTTTGTAAACCTTTAATACCAGCACTGTAGGGAAGTGAGCGGTGACAATAACTTGCAAGTTAGCATTAGCACCGCACAGCTCATAACGCAAAACTCGTAATCTAGCCGTATGTATATAATCATATACATATATATTTACACTTTGCTGCCATCACTGCGCTACTTACCCCCTTCGCTGCAAGAGGTTCTAATGCCGTGCCTCACGACATGAGCACAAGGCTCCCGTAGGAGCCTATGGAAGCGCGCTCTCGTGAGCATTGCTGACAACTTTTAATACCAGCACACATTAGCTTGCTCTGGTATTACACAGCGGAGCGCACTAAAGCGATATTTACTGCTACCCTTGTAATCTTGCTCAATATGTTTCAAAAACTGCACTCACTGGATTTATCTTAAAGGGACAGTCAACTCCAAAAATTGTTTAGTTTAAATTTACCTCTGTGATTACCTTTACCTTGTATCTAAGCCTCTTCTGACAGACCCCTGATCACATGACTTTTTATTTATTATCTATTGACTCGCATTTTAGCCAATTTGTGCTGTGTTGTGCACAACATGCATGAGCACAATTTAATCTATATGGCTCACATAACCTAGTAC
>NC_069508.1:202815032-202845032 GCF_027579735.1 Bombina bombina
GGCACCACTGACTGTAACAGAACTAGCTGTGCACAGTATATTGCACATAGCAATGAAGGAAACAGTTTTCTGTTTACATTAGCAGAAATAAAGTGTAGAAACTGCCTCCCTGCACTGATAGATGAGATCTGTAGTTGATTACAATTCCAGCCTGGGTCACCTTGGCAACAAACTAGTCTCTGCAGTGAGTGCAGTTGAAACTTATATTACTTACATTGTTCCCTGACAAGTTGCCTTAGCTGCCTAAACTTGGCAAGCAAATAGAGGGGCGCCTTGTGTGTATCAGTAGGTTCAAAAAATGATACATGAATTGTGTTAAAAAGGAACTCACATTTGGATAAAGCACCCTTATGTGTTAGTAGTGGCAAGCTGATACCTGATGAGACAGCTAAGTTTGAGAGCTGAGAAATATGTTGCATATATTTAGGGGACTATACAATACCCCCCTTATACCTGCTGCTTCTTGTTTTTAAATGTGTTTTTAATAAATACCTTTTTAACTTTTAACAGTTTGGGAAATTACTTTCAATAAAGCCATATAGTAACCTTGGTGTTACTTTCCACTCTGCATTTGGATTACTAACTTTGTCTTAACCTCCATTGGAATTGGATAAGATCCAGATATACTGCAGATTGTTCCTGTTATCAGGAGAGGGTGAGCTGATACGCCCGGAATCTATCAGCCTGCCACTGCTAACACATAAGGGTGCTCTATCCAAATGTGAGTACCTATTCAACATAGTTTAACATAATTTTTTTGAACCTACTGATACACACATAAGGCGCCTCTCTATTTGCTTGCCTTTTTAGAACCTATCCACTCTTGTTTGGGAAGAGGAGAGCAGCCACACCTAAAGAATTTTCCTTTAGAGGACTTCACTCTATCTTTGTTTGGACTTTTTTTTTATATATCAGCTATTTATTTGGCATTTTTTTATTCTCATTATCTCCATTACTATTTTTATCTTTTCTACTCTTTAATATTTACATTCTATTTTAGAAATGATCAGTATTGTTTTGTTATTTCATAATTTGTTTATATTTTAATTTTGTTGAGGTATATATTTGGATAGCAGAGCACCCCCTCTTGAATCCTCTGCCATTTCTAAACTAACCTTCCCTGACAAGTTGTCTTAGCGGGCCAAAAACTAAGCTTCCCTAGCAAGTTGTCTTAGCTGCCTAAACTAACCTTCCCTGACAAGTTGCCATAGCTGCCAAAACTAACATTCCCTGAGAAGTTGTCGTAGTTACCTAAATTAACCTTCCCTGACAAGTTGCCTTAGCTGCCTAAACTAACCTTCCCTGACAAGTTGCCATAGTTACCTAAATTAACCTTCCCTGACAAGTTACCTTAGCTGCCTAAACTAACCTTCCTTGACAAGTTGACTTAGCTGCCTAAACTAACCTTCCCTGCCAATTTGCAGTAGCTACCTAAATTAACCTTCCCTGACAAGTTGCCTTAGCTGTCTAAACTAACGTTCCCTGACAAGTTGCCTTAGCTGCCTAAACTAACCTTCCCTGACAAGTTGTCTTAGGTGCCTAAACTAACCTTCCCTGACAAGTTGTCTTAGCTGCCTAAGCTAACCTTCCCTGACAAGTTGTTTTAGCTGCACAAACTAACCTTCCCTGACAAGTTGCCTTAGCTGCCTATACTAACCTTCCCTGAGAAGTTGTCTTAGCTGCCTAAACGAACCTTCCCTGACAAGTTGTTTTAACTGCATAAACTAACCTTCCCTGACAAGTTGCCTTAGCTGCCTAAACTAACCTTCCCTGACAAGTTTCCTTAGCTGCCTAAACTAACCTTCCCTGAAAAGTTGCTTTAGCTGCCTAAACTAACCTTCCCTGACAAGTTGTATAAGCTGCCTAAACTAACCTTACCTGAAAATTTGTATTAGCTGCCTAAACTAACCTTCCCTGGCATGTTACCATAGCTGCCTAAACTAACCTTCTCTGACAAGTGGTCTTAGCTGCCTAAACTAACCTTCCCTGACAAGTTGCAGTAGCTGACTAAACTAAACTTCTCTGACAAGTTGCCGTAGCTGCCTAAACTAAACTTCTCTGACAAGTTGCTGTAGCTGCATAAACTAACCTTCCCTGGCATGTTGCCATAGCTGCCTAAACTAACCTTCTCTGACAAGTGGTCTTAGATGCCTAAACTAACCTTTCCTGACAAGTTGCAGTAGCTGCCTAAACTAAACTTCTCTGACAAATTGCCATAGCTACCTAAATTAAACTTCCCTGACAAGTTGCCTTAGCTGCCTAAACTAACCTTCCCTGACAAGTTGCCGTAGCTACCTAAATTAACCTTACCTGACAAGTTGCCTTAGCTGCCTAAACTAACCTTCCCTTATAAGTTAACTTAGCTGCATAAACTAGCCTTCCCTGGCAATTTGCCATAGCTACCTAAATTTGCCTGCCCTGACAAGTTGTCTTAGCTGCCTAAACTAACCTTCCCTGACAAGTTGCCTTAGCTGCTTAAACTAACCTTCCCTGACAAGTTGTCTTAGGTGCCTAAACTAACCTTCCCTGACAAGTTGTCTTAGCTGCCTAAACTAACCTTCTCTGATAAGTTGTCTTAGCTGCCTAAACTAACCTTCCCTGAAAAATTGACTTAGCTGCCTAAACTAACCTTCCCTGACAAATTGTCTTAGATACCGAAATTAACCTTCCCTGACAAGTTGCCTTAGCTGCCTAAACTAACCTTCCCTGACAAGTTAACTTAGCTGCATAAACTAACCTTCCCTGACAATTTTCCGTAGCTACCTAAATTAACCTTTCCTGACAAGTTGCCTTAGCTGCCTAAACTAACCTTCCCTAACAAGTTGTCTTAGGTGCCTAAACCAACCTTCCCTGGCAAGTTGTCTTAGCTGCATAAACTAACCTTCCCTGAAAGGTTGTCTTAGCTGCCTAAACTAACCTTCCCTGACAAGTTGTCTTAGCTGCCTAAACTAACCTTCCCTGACAAGGTGTATTTGCTGCATAAACTAACCTTCCCTGACAAGTTGCCTTAGCTGACTAAACTAACCTTTCCTGACAAGTTTCCTTAGCTGCCTAAACTAACCTTCCCTGACAAGTTGCCATAGCTACCTAAATTAACCTTCCCTGACAAGTTGCCTTAGCTGCCTAAACTAACCTTCCCTGACAAGTTAACTTAGCTGCATAAACTAACCTTCCCTGACAATTTTCCGTAGCTACCTAAATTAACCTTTCCTGACAAGTTGCCTTAGCTGCCTAAACTAACCTTCCCTAACAAGTTGTCTTAGGCACCTAAACTAACCTTCCCTGAAAGGTTTACATGCAAACAGGTGTATAATATGTATTAATACTTTCCCCTTCTGGTGAACCGCAGCCGTCCCACAGTCTCTCCCAAGGTCTGTGTGAATATGTCAGGTGTGCTAGCTGGAGGCGCTGGTTCAGCTTGTATCAGTCGTTGGTATCTTCCTTTCCTTTCCTTCCTCGGTTGTATAAGTCTAGGTGCAAAATAGTGGTGCTGAAATATCAGACAATACACCATACAAAGGTGAATATCTACTCACAGTGTATATTGCAGGTTACCGGCTCCTTCCCAATATGAAAAGACAATATCACAGATTCAGTAAAAAAGTTTGTCTTTATTTGGCTCAACGCAAAAGCGTTTCAACGGTCCCAGCCGTCTTTCTCAAGAGCAATAAAAGTGCTTTACAAACCAAAGCATGCTTTGGTTTGTAAAGCACTTTTATTGCTCTTGAGAAAGACGGCTGGGACCGTTGAAACGCTTTTGCGTTGAGCCAAATAAAGACAAACTTTTTTACTGAATCTGTGATATTGTCTTTTCATATTGGGAAGGAGCCGGTAACCTGCAATATACACTGTGAGTAGATATTCACCTTTGTATGGTGTATTGTCTGATATTTCAGCACCACTATTTTGCACCTAGACTTATACAACCGAGGAAGGAAAGGAAAGGAAGATACCAACGACTGATACAAGCTGAACCAGCGCCTCCAGCTAGCACACCTGACATATTCCCTGAAAGGTTGTCTTAGCTGCCTAAACTAACCTTCCCTGACAAGTTGTCTTAGCTGCCTAAACTAACCTTCCCTGACAAGGTGTATTTGCTGCATAAACTAACCTTCCCTGACAAGTTGCCTTAGCTGACTAAACTAACCTTTCCTGACAAGTTTCCTTAGCTGCCTAAACTAACCTTCCCTGACAAGTTGCCTTAGCTACCTAAATTAACCTTCCCTGACAAGTTGCCTTAGCTGCCTAAACTAACCTTCCCTGACAAGTTAACTTAGCTGCATAAACTAACCTTCCCTGACAATTTTCCGTAGCTACCTAAATTAACCTTTCCTGACAAGTTGCCTTAGCTGCCTAAACTAACCTTCCCTAACAAGTTGTCTTAGGCACCTAAACTAACCTTCCCTGAAAGGTTGTCTTAGCTGCCTAAACTAACCTTCCCTGACAAGTTGTCTTAGCTGCCTAAACTAACCTTCCCTGACAAAGTGTATCTGCTGCATAAACTAACCTTCCCTGACAAGTTGCCTTAACTGACTAAACTAACCTTTCCTGACAAGTTTCCTTAGCTGCCTAAACTAACCTTCCCTGAAAAGTTGCCTTAGCTGCCTAAACTAACCTTCCCTGACAAGTTGTATTAGTTGCCTAAACTAACGTTCCTTGAAAATTTGTATTAGCTGCCTAAACTAACCTTCCCTGCCACGTTGCTGTAGCTGCCTAAACTAACCTTCCCTGACAAGTTGCAGTAGCTGCCTAAATTAAACTTCCCTCACAAGTTGTTTTAGCTGCCTAAACTAACCTTCCCTGACAAGTTGTTTTAGCTGCCTAAACTAACCTTCCCTGACAAGTTGCTGTAGCTACCTAAATTAATCTTCCCTGACAAGTTGCCTTAGCTACCTAAATTAACCTTCTCTGACAAGTTGCCGTAGCTGCCTAAATTAATGTTCCCTGTCGAGTTGCCTTAGCTGCCTAAACTAACCTTCCCTGACAAGTTGCCTTAGCTGCCTAAACTAACCTTCCCTGACAAGTTAACTTAGCTGCCTAAACTAACCTTCCCTGACAAGTTGCCATAGTTACCTAAACTAACCTTCCCTGACAAGTTGCCTTAGCTACCTAAATTAACCGTCCCTGACAAGTTGCAGTAGCTGACTAAACTAACCTTCTATGACAAGTTGCCGTAGCTGCCTAAATTAATGTTCCCTGACAAGTTGCCTTAGCTGCCTAAACTAACCTTCCCTGACAAGTTGTCTTAGCTGCCTAAACTAACCTTCCCTGACAAGGTGTCTTAGCTGCATAAACAACCTTCCCTGACAAGTTGCCTTAGCTGACTAGACTAACCTTCCCTGACAAGTTTCCTTAGCTGCCTAAACTAACCTTCCCTGAAAAGTTGTATTAACTGCCTAAACTAACCTTCCCTGAAAATTTGTATTAGTTGACTAAACTAACCTTCTCTGACAAGTTGCTGTAGCTGCCTAAATTAACCTTCCCTGACAAGTTGCCTTAGCTGCCTAAACTAACCTTCCCTGACAAGTTGCCTTAGCTGCCTAAACTAAACTTCCCTCACAAGTTGTTTTAGCTGCCTAAACTAACATTCCCTGACAAGTTGCCATAGCTAACTAAATTAACCTTCCCTGACAAGTTGCCTTAGCTACCTAAATCAACCTTCCCTGACAAGTTGCAATAGTTGACTAAACTAACCTTCTCTGACAAGTTGCCATAGCTAACTAAACTAACCTTCCCTGACAGGTTGCTTTAGCTGCCTAAACTAACCTTCCCTGACAAGTTGTTTTAGCTGTCTAAACTTACCTTCCCTGACACGTTGCCGTAGCTACCTAAATTAACCTTCCCTGACAAGTTGCCTTAGCTATCTAAATTAACCTTCCCTGACAAGTTGCCTTAGCTATCTAAATTAACCTTCCCTGACAAGTTGCCTTAGCTGCCTAAACTAACCTTCCCTGACAAGTTGCCATAGCTGACTAAACTAAACATCTCTGACAAGTTGCCGTAGCTACCTAAATTAACCTTCCCTGACAAGTTAACTTAGCTGCATAAACTAACCTTCCCTGACAATTTGCCATAGCTGCCTAAACTAACCTTCCCTGACAAGTTGTCTTAGGTGCCTAAACTAACCATCCCTGACAAGTTGTCTTAGCTGCCTAAACTAACCTTCCCTAATAAGTTGTCTTAGCTGCCTAAACTAACCTTCCCTAATAAGTTGTCTTAGCTGCCTAAACTAACCTTCCCTGACAAGTTGTCTTAGCTGCCTACACTAATCTTCCCTGACAAGTTGTCTTAGCTGCATAAACTTACCTTTCCTGACAAGTTTCCTTAGCTGCCTAAACTAACCTTCCCTGACAAGTTGCCTTAGCTGCCTAAACTAACCTTCCCTGACAAGTTGTATTAGCTGCCTAAACTAACCTTCCCTGAAAATTTGTATTAGCTGCCTAAACTAACCTTCCCTGACACGTTGCCGTAGCTGCCTAAACTAACCTTCCCTAACAAGTTGCAGTAGCTGACTAAACTAATCTTCCCTGACAAGTTGCAGTAGCTGACTAAACTAACCTTCCCTGACAAGTTGATGTAGCTGCCTAAACTAACTTTCCCTGACAAGTTGCTGTAGCTGCCTAAACTAACCTTCCCTGACAAATTGCAGTTGCTGCCTAAACTAAACTTCCCTCACAAGTTGTCTTAGCTGCCTAAACTAACTTTTCCTGACAAGTTGTCTTAGCTGCCTAAACTAACCTCCCCTGACAAGTTGTCTTGCTGCCTAAACTAACCTTCCCTGACAAATTGTCTTAGCTGCCTAAACTATCCTTCCCTGGCATGTTGCCTTCGCTGCCTAAACTAAACTTCCCTCACAAGTTGTCTTAGCTGCCTAAAGTAACCTTCCCTGACAAGTTGTATTAGCTGCCTAATCAAACCTTCCCTGCCACGTTGCTGTAGCTGCCTAAACTAACCTTCTCTGACAAGTTGCAGTAGCTGACTAAACTAACCTTCCCTGACAAGTTGCAGTAGCTGACTAAACTAACCTTCCCTGACAAGTTGCAGTAGCTGCTTAAACTAACCTTCCCTGACAAGTTGTATTAGCTGCCTAAACTAACTTTCCCTGACAAGTTGCCATAGTTACCTAAACTAACCTTCCCTGACAAGTTGCTGTAGCTGCCTAAACTAACCTTCCCTGACAAGTTGCAGTAGCTGCTTAAACTAACCTTTCCTGACAAGTTGCAGTAGCTAACTAAACTAACCTTCCCTGACAAGTTGCTGTAGCTGCCTAAACTAACCTTCCCTGACAAGTTGCAGTGGCTAACTAAACTAACCTTCTCTGACAAGTTGCTGTAGCTGCCTAAACTAACCTTCCCTGACAAGTTGCAGTAGCTGCTTAAACTAACCTTCCCTGACAAGTTGCAGTAGCTAACTAAACTAACCTTCCCTGACAAGTTGCAGTTGCTGCTTAAACTAACCTTCCCTGACAAGTTGCAGTGGCTAACTAAACTAACCTTCTCTGACAAGTTGCAGTGGCTAACTAAACTAACCTTCTCTGACAAGTTGCAGTGGCTAACTAAACTAACCTTCTCTGACAAGTTGCAGTGGCTAACTAAACTAACCTTCCCTGACAAGTTGCAGTAGCTGCTTAAACTAACCTTACCTGACAAGTTGCTGTAGCTGCCTAAACTAACCTTCCCTGACAAGTTGCAGTAGCTGCTTAAACTAACCTTCCCTGACAAGTTGCAGTGGCTAACTAAACTAACCTTCTCTGACAAGTTGCTGTAGCTGCCTAAACTAACCTTCCCTGACAAGTTGCAGTAGCTGCTTAAACTAACCTTCCCTGACAAGTTGCAGTAGCTAACTAAACTAACCTTCCCTGACAAGTTGCAGTAGCTGCCTAAACTAACCTTCCCTGACAAGTTGCAGTGGCTAACTAAACTAACCTTCCCTGACAAGTTGCAGTGGCTAACTAAACTAACCTTCCCTGAAAAGTTGCAGTAGCTGCTTAAACTAACCTTCTCTGACAAGTTGCCGTAGCTGCCTAAACTAAACTTTCCTGACAAGTTGCCATGATTCAGATAGAACATCAAGTTTTAAACAACTTTCCATTTTACTACTATTATCAAATTTGCTTCATTCTCTTGGTATCCTTTGTTGAAGAAGCAGAAATGCACTCTTTCGGGAGCTTGCTGTGAGCTAATAACATGAGTCATATATGTGCAGCCACCAATCAACAGCTCCTGAGTCTATCTAGGTATCCTTTTAATCAAGTATTATCAAGAGAACAAAACAAATTGGATAATAGAAGTAAACTGGAAAGTTGTTTAAAATCACAAGATATATCCGAATTATGAAAGAAAGAAAAAAATGGGTTTCATGTCCCTTTAAGTTTTGTTTTTTTCAACTATTGTACTTTGTATTCTGATCTTTTATTTGTGGTTGCAGGCTTGCACCTACAGCTTCATAAACTGAGTCCATAGCAAGTTATGGCAATTGATGAATAAAAATGTTCTAATTAATTACAGAATATTATGTTTTGCTTTAGAAATCCCTTTTAATTGAACACTGTGTGTTTGTCTGTACAAAGCTTCCTGGGGAAAAAAGGCTTCCTAAATTTTCATATAAAACATCAACTTCCATCAAAGTATCACTTATTTTTGCCTTTGTTTCACATATCCTAAAGCAAGATCCATTATAGAATCTACAGTTTATCTGTTAAACTAACCTTCTCTGACAAGTTGCTGTAGCTGCCTAAACTAACCTTCCCTGACAAGTTGCAGTGGCTAACTAAACTAACCTTCTCTGACAAGTTGCTGTAGCTGCCTAAACTAACCTTCCCTGACAAGTTGCAGTAGCTGCTTAAACTAACCTTCCCTGACAAGTTGCAGTTGCTAACTAAACTAACCTTCCCTGACAAGTTGCAGTTGCTGCTTAAACTAACCTTCCCTGACAAGTTGCAGTGGCTAACTAAACTAACCTTCTCTGACAAGTTGCAGTGGCTAACTAAACTAACCTTCTCTGACAAGTTGCAGTGGCTAACTAAACTAACCTTCCCTGACAAGTTGCAGTAGCTGCTTAAACTAACCTTACCTGACAAGTTGCTGTAGCTGCCTAAACTAACCTTCCCTGACAAGTTGCAGTAGCTGCTTAAACTAACCTTCCCTGACAAGTTGCAGTGGCTAACTAAACTAACCTTCTCTGACAAGTTGCTGTAGCTGCCTAAACTAACCTTCCCTGACAAGTTGCAGTAGCTGCTTAAACTAACCTTCCCTGACAAGTTGCAGTAGCTAACTAAACTAACCTTCCCTGACAAGTTGCAGTAGCTGCCTAAACTAACCTTCCCTGACAAGTTGCAGTGGCTAACTAAACTAACCTTCCCTGACAAGTTGCAGTGGCTAACTAAACTAACCTTCCCTGACAAGTTGCAGTAGCTGCTTAAACTAACCTTCTCTGACAAGTTGCCGTAGCTGCCTAAACTAAACTTTCCTGACAAGTTGCCATGATTCAGATAGAACATCAAGTTTTAAACAACTTTCCATTTTACTGCTATTATCAAATTTGCTTCATTCTCTTGGTATCCTTTGTTGAAGAAGCAGAAATGCACTCTTGGGAGCTTGCTGGGAGCTAATAACATGAGTCATATATGTGCAGCCACCAATCAACAGCTCCTGAGTCTATCTAGGTATCCTTTTAATCAAGTATTATCAAGAGAACAAAACAAATTGGATAATAGAAGTAAACTGGAAAGTTGTTTAAAATCACAAGATATATCCGAATTATGAAAGAAAGAAAAAAATGGGTTTCATGTCCCTTTAAGTTTTGTTTTTTTCAACTATTGTACTTTGTATTCTGATCTTTTATTTGTGGTTGCAGGCTTGCACCTACAGCTTCATAAACTGAGTCCATAGCAAGTTATGGCAATTGATGAATAAAAATGTTCTAATTAATTACAGAATATTATGTTTTGCTTTAGAAATCCCCTTTAATTGAACACTGTGTGTGTGTCTGTACAAAGCTTCCTGGGGAAAAAAAGGCTTCCTAAATTTTCATATAAAACATCAACTTCCATCAAAGTATCACTTATTTTTGCCTTTGTTTCACATATCCTAAAGCAAGATCCATTATAGAATCTACAATCTATCTGTTGCAATAGAAAAAAGTCACTAAAGGATGGACTCTTTTTTTTAAGTAAAATGTCTGACCTTTCTTTATATAAATATAGTTACGGTTCTGGCAAGCCTGTATATTTCATTATCTACGCACCTGCCTTAGACAGGAAATTGGCTGCACATATCCAATAAGTGAAAACACATTACTCTGAGTTTTCAAATCTAGCTCTATAGCGTGTAGGAAAAACACAAAATTACCCCTTCTAAAACCGTAATTAAACAGGAAACATGAAGTCAGTTTAGCGGCAAACTTCTCCAATCTCACTGTAAATTACAGCTAAAACAGTAAAATAATTAGAAAATATTTATATTTATAATGGAAAAACTGGATTAACAAATATGACCTAGAAGCTTTAACTGGAGAAAATGAAATATTTTGGCAATAGGATGTTTCACACGCTTTAAAATATCGTATTTAGAAAAATAAAAATACTTTAAAGGGATACAAAAGTCAAAATGAAACTTTTATGATTCAAATAGAGCATGCAATTAAACTTCAGTGTATACATATAAACATATATGAGTATCATTTGCATTATGGCTTTCACATGATACACAGGGCAGGGAAACAGAAGGAAACTTTGAAATTTGTCAGAAAAAAATGCTCATCTGAAATTCAGTGTTAGGGGCTGATTTATCAAGCTAAAGACCGCTGCTCCATAACTTGTCCACCTGCTCTGAGGCCGCGGACAGAAATCAACCCAATCGAATACGATCGGGTTGATTGACACCCCATGCTAGGGGCAGCATTGCACCAGCAGTTCACAAGAACTGCTGGTGCAATGATAAATGCCGGCATCGTATGCTGTCGGCATTTATCGATGTGCGGCAGACATGATGCGCTACATCATATCATGTCCACTTGCACATTAATAAATAAACCCCTAAGTGTTATTGCATTTGCTTTTTTATGTGCATTTGTTGATTATGCAATTCTACTGTATTTAATCTTTGAGTGCTAACGACGGCTCTGAGCCGTCGCAAATTGTCACAGTCAGGTGCTCAGAGCCGTCGCTAGCGCTCACCCACCTTGAGGGCAATCTGGGGGATCCCACTGACTCCTACCCTGGCAATCTGGCCTGTATAGTGACAGGCATTGCCGGGGCTTCATGTTTTGGGCAGTGACGTCAGGCGCAATGACGTGATGACGTCACCACGCAAAATTACAGTTGGCAGTATAGGGAAATGGGGGCATAGTGCTTAGAAGCCTGTATCTCAGGAATCTAAGCAGCTACAGACCCCCAAGACCCACGGTTGGATAGGTAATTGCCTCAAATCTTTGGGATTTAAAAACAAACAAAAAACTCAAATCCACCTTAGCACCCAGGTGGGAAATTGCTTAGCACTCAAAGGGCTAATGGTGCTTTAACGTAACATGTTGAGATCTGTACACTTCCTAAAAGGTCTAATTAAGTAAACAAAACAAAATTGTTTAAAAACTTTTGGCAAGTATTTAAAAAAACAAAATCATGTTGTCTGGAGTAGTTTGATCCATCCCCCCTTATTAGTGTTTTGCTACAAAAATACAGGAATTGTTTTTCACAGCTGCTTATTTGCTTCTAGACATGCTCCAGCAGAGTGTGCACGTCTGCATTTTACCAAAAGCAAGGGTAGATATAGATACAGCCATATAAATAATTGTGTGGTTGGAGTTAGAACTGTACAATTCAGAAACTTAAATGAAAGGGTTAATGGCGAGGCACTGCAGTATAAGTTTAAAATAATTAAAGTACATATTATTATATTTTGTCTCTATCCCAACTTGTTTTATGTCCCTTTAATTTCTGTTTAAAGGACCATGAAACACAGAAGAATTGCATGATCAATAAGTACAAAATAAAAAGACAATAGCTAAATAGTCTAAATTTTAAATGAGCAATTTTTTCAGACAAATTTTTAAATATACTTCAATTTGCTGTCCCCCCCCCTGTATCATGTGACAGCCATCAGCTAATCACAGACTTATATACATATACACTGAACTCCTGCACGTAAGGAGCTGGCGTCTCCGAAAGTGTACATATAAAAAATATCATACTATGCAGCATATTCATCTTCAGTGTACAGATGCTCAGCTGTATTATCTACTGCATATTATGTGTGTACAGATGCTCAGCTGTATTATCTACTGCATATTATGTGTGTACAGATGCTCAGCTGTATTATCTACTGCATATTATTTGTGTACAGATGCTCAGCTATATTATCTACTGCATATTATCTGTGTACAGATGCTCAGCTGTATTATCTACTGCATATTATGTGTGTACAGATGCTCAGCTGTATTATCTACTGCATATTATTTGTGTACAGATGCTTAGCTGTATTATCTACTGCATATTATTTGTGTACAGATGCTCAGCTGTATTATCTACTGCATATTATGTGTGTACAGATGCTCAGCTGTATTATCTACTGCATATTATTTGTGTACAGATGCTCAGCTGTATTATCTACTGCATATTATGTGTGTACAGATGCTCAGCTGTATTATCTACTGCATATGATGTGTGTACAGATGCTCAGCTGTATTATCTACTGCATATTATGTGTGTACAGATGCTCAGCTGTATTATCTACTGCATATTATGTGTGTACAGATGCTCAGCTGTATTATCTACTGCATATTATGTGTGTACAGATGCTCAGCTGTATTATCTACTGCATATTATGTGTATACAGATACTCAGCTGTATTATCTACTGCATATTATGTGTGTACAGATGCTCAGCTGTATTATCTACTGCATATTATGTGTGTACAGATGCTCAGCTGTATTATCTACTGCATATTATGTGTGTACAGATGCTCAGCTGTATTATCTACTGCATATTATTTGTGTACAGATGCTCAGCTGTATTATCTACTGCATATTATGTGTGTACAGATGCTCAGCTGTATTATCTACTGCATATTATTTGTGTACAGATGCTCAGCTGTATTATCTACTGCATATTATGTGTGTACAGATGCTCAGCTGTATTATCTACTGCATATTATGTGTGTACAGATGCTCAGCTGTATTATCTACTGCATATTATGTGTGTACAGATGCTCAGCTGTATTATCTACTGCATATTATGTGTGTACAGATGCTCAGCTGTATTATCTACTGCATATTATGTGTATACAGATGCTCAGCTGTATTATCTACTGCATATTATTTGTGTACAGATGCTCAGCTGTATTATCTACTGCATATTATGTGTGTACAGATACTCAGCTGTATTATCTACTGCATATTATGTGTGTACAGATGCTCAGCTGTATTATCTACTGCATATTATGTGTGTACAGATGCTCAGCTGTATTATCTACTGCATATTATGTGTGTACAGATGCTCAGCTGTATTATCTACTGCATATTATGTGTGTACAGATGTTCAGCTGTATTATCTACTGCATATTATGTGTATACAGATACTCAGCTGTATTATCTACTGCATATTATGTGTGTACAGATGCTCAGCTGTATTATCTACTGCATATTATTTGTGTACAGATGCTCAGCTGTATTATCTACTGCATATTATGTGTGTACAGATGCTCAGCTGTATTATCTACTGCATATTATTTGTGTACAGATGCTCAGCTGTATTATCTACTACATATTATGTGTGTACAGATGCTCAGCTGTATTATCTACTGCATATTATGTGTGTACAGATGCTCAGCTGTATTATCTACTGCATATTATGTGTGTACAGATGCTCAGCTGTATTATCTACTGCATATTATGTGTGTACAGATGCTCAGCTGTATTATCTACTACATATTATCTGTGTACAGATGCTCAGCTGTATTATCTACTGCATATTATGTGTGTACAGATGCTCAGCTGTATTATCTACTGCATATTATGTGTGTACAGATGCTCAGCTGTATTATCTACTGCATATTATGTGTATACAGATACTCAGCTGTATTATCTACTGCATATTATGTGTGTACAGATGCTCAGCTGTATTATCTACTGCATATTATTTGTGTACAGATGCTCAGCTGTATTATCTGCTGCATATTATGTGTGTAAAGATGCTCAGCTGTATTATCTACTGCATATTATGTGTGTACAGATACTCAGCTGTATTATCTACTGCATATTATGTGTGTACAGATGCTCAGCTGTATTATCTACTGCATATTATGTGTGTACAGATGCTCAGCTGTATTATCTACTGCATATTATTTGTGTACAGATGCTCAGCTGTATTATTTACTGCATATTATGGCCTAGATTTGGAGTTCGGCGGTAGCCGTCAAAACCAGCGTTAGAGGCTCCTAACGCTGGTTTTGGCCGCCCGCTGGTATTTGGAGTCAGTGATTAAAGGGTCTAACGCTCACTTTTCAGCCGCGACTTTTCCATACCGCAGATCCCCCTACGCCATTTGCGTAGCCTATCTTTTCAATGGGATCTTTCTAACGCCGGTATTTAGAGTCGTTTCCGAAGTGAGCGTTAGAGCTCTAACGACAAGATTCCAGCCGCCTGAAAATAGCAGGAGTTAAGAGCTTTCTGGCTAACGCCGGTTCATAAAGCTCTTAACTACTGTACCCTAAAGTACACTAACACCCATAAACTACCTATGTACCCCTAAACCGAGGTCCCCCCACACCGCCGCCACTCGATTAAAATTTTTAACCCCTAATCTGCCGACCGCCACCTACGTTATATTTATGTACCCCTAATCTGCTGCCCCTAACCCCGCCGACCCCTGTATTACATTTATTAACCCCTAACTTGCCCCCCACAACGTCGCCGCCAGCTACTTAAAATAATTAACCCCTAATCTTCCGACCGCAAATCGCCGCCACCTACGTTATCCCTATGTACCCCTAATCTGCTGCCCCTAACATCGCCGACCCCTATATTATATTTATTAACCCCTAATCTGCCCCCCTCAACGTCGCCGACACCTGCCTACACTTATTAACCCCTAATCTGCCGAGCGGACCTGAGCGCTACTATAATAAATGTATTAACCCCTAATCCGCCTCACTAACCCTATCATAAATAGTATTAACCCCTAATCTGCCCTCCCTAACATCGCCGACACCTAACTTCAATTATTAACCCCTAATCTGCCGACCGGAGCTCACCGCTATTCTAATAAATGTATTAACCCCTAAAGCTAAGTCTAACCCTAACACTAACACCCCCCTAAGTTAAATATAATTTAAATCTAACGAAATAAATTAACTCTTATTAAATAAATTATTCCTATTTAAAGCTAAATACTTACCTGTAAAATAAATCCTAATATAGCTACAATATAAATTATAATTATATTATAGCTATTTTAGGATTAATATTTATTTTACAGGCAACTTTGTAATTATTTTAACCAGGTACAATAGCTATTAAATAGTTAAGAACTATTTAATAGTTACCTAGTTAAAATAATAACAAATTTACCTGTAAAATAAATCCTAACCTAAGTTATAATTAAACCTAACACTACCCTATCAATAAAATAATTAAATAAACTACCTACAATTACCTACAATTAACCTAACACTACACTATCAATAAATTAATTAAACACAATTCCTACAAATAAATACAATTAAATAAACTAGCTAAAGTACAAAAAATAAAAAAGAACTAAGTTACAGAAAATAAAAAAATATTTACAAACATAAGAAAAATATTACAACAATTTTAAACTAATTACACCTACTCTAAGCCCCCTAATAAAATAACAAAGCCCCCCAAAATAAAAAATTCCCTACCCTATTCTAAATTAAAAAAGTTACAAGCTCTTTTACCTTACCAGCCCTGAACAGGGCCCTTTGCGGGGCATGCCCCAAGAATTTCAGCTCTTTTGCCTGTAAAAAAAAACATACAATACCCCCCCCCAACATTACAACCCACCACCCACATACCCCTAATCTAACCCAAACCCCCTTAAAGAAACCTAACACTAAGCCCCTGAAGATCTTCCTACCTTGTCTTCACCATACCAGGTTCACCGATCCGTCCTGGCTCCAACATCTTCATCCAACCCAAGCGGGGGTTGGCGATCCATAATCCGGTCCAGAAGAGGCTCCAAAGTCTTCCTCCTATCCGGCAAGAAGAGGACATCCGGACCGGCAAACATCTTCTCCAAGCGGCATCTTCGATCTTCTTCCATCCGGAGCGAAGCGGCAGGATCCTGAAGACATCCAGCGCGGAACATCCATCCGGACCGACGACTGAACGACGAATGACTGTTCCTTTAAGGGACGTCATCCAAGATGGCGTCCCTCGAATTCCGATTGGCTGATAGGATTCTATCAGCCAATCGGAATTAAGGTAGGAATTTTCTGATTGGCTGATGGAATCACCCAATCAGAATCAAGTTCAATCCGATTGGCTGATCCAATCAGCCAATCAGATTGAGCTCGCATTCTATTGGCTGTTCCGATCAGCCAATAGAATGCAAGCTCAATCTGATTGGCTGATTGGATCGGCCAATCGGATTGAACTAGATTCTGATTGGCTGATTCCATCAGCCAATCAGAAAATTCCTACCTTAATTCCGATTGGCTGATAGAATCCTATCAGCCAATCGGAATTCGAGGGACGCCATCTTGGATGACGTCCCTTAAAGGAACAGTCATTCGTCGTTCAGTCGTCGGTCCGGATGGATGTTCCGCGCTGGATGTCTTCAGGATCCTGCCGCTTCGCTCCGGATGGAAGAAGATCGAAGATGCCGCTTGGAGAAGATGTTTGCCGGTCCGGATGTCCTCTTCTTGCCGGATAGGAGGAAGACTTTGGAGCCTCTTCTGGACCGGATTATGGATCGCCAACCCCCGCTTGGGTTGGATGAAGATGTTGGAGCCAGGACGGATCGGTGATACCTGGATGGTGAAGACAAGGTAGGAAGATCTTCAGGGGCTTAGTGTTAGGTTTATTTAAGGGGGGTTTGGGTTAGATTAGGGGTATGTGGGTGGTGGGTTGTAATGTTGGGGGGGGGTATTGTATGTTTTTTTTTACAGGCAAAAGAGCTGAACTTCTTGGGGCATGCCCCGCAAAGGGCCCTGTTCAGGGCTGGTAAGGTAAAAGAGCTTGTAACTTTTTTAATTTAGAATAGGGTAGGGAATTTTTTATTTTGGGGGGCTTTGTTATTTTATTAGGGGGCTTAGAGTAGGTGTAATTAGTTTAAAATTGTTGTAATATTTTTCTTATGTTTGTAAATATTTTTTTATTTTCTGTAACTTAGTTCTTTTTTATTTTTTGTACTTTAGCTAGTTTATTTAATTGTATTTATTTGTAGGAATTGTGTTTAATTAATTTATTGATAGTGTAGTGTTAGGTTAATTGTAGGTAATTGTAGGTAGTTTATTTAATTATTTTATTGATAGGGTAGTGTTAGGTTTAATTATAACTTAGGTTAGGATTTATTTTACAGGTAAATTTGTTATTATTTTAACTAGGTAACTATTAAATAGTTCTTAACTATTTAATAGCTATTGTACCTGGTTAAAATAATTACAAAGTTGCCTGTAAAATAAATATTAATCCTAAAATAGCTATAATATAATTATAATTTATATTGTAGCTATATTAGGGTTTATTTTACAGGTAAGTATTTAGCTTTAAATAGAAATAAGTTATTTAATAAGAGTTAATTTATTTCATTAGATAAATATTATATTTAACTTAGGGGGGTGTTAGTGTTAGGGTTAGACTTAGCTTTAGGGGTTAATCCATTTATTAGAATAGCGGTGAGCTCCGATCGGAAGATTAGGGGTTAATAATTGAAGTTAGGTGTCGGCGATGTTAGGGAGGGCAGATTAGGGGTTAATACTATTTATGATAGGGTTAGTGAGGCGGATTAGGGGTTAATAACTTTATTATAGTAGCGCTCAGGTCCGCTCGGCAGATTAGGGGTTAATAAGTGTAGGCAGGTGTCGGCGACGTTGTGGGGGGCAGGTTAGGGGTTAATAAATATAATATAGGGGTCGGCGGTGTTAGGGGTAGCAGATTAGGGGTACATAGGGATAACGTAGGTGGCGGCGGTTTACGGAGCGGCAGATTAGGGGTTTAAAAAAATATGCAGGGGTCAGCGATAGCGGGGGCGGCAGATTAGGGGTTAATAAGTGTAAGGTTAGGGGTGTTTAGACTCGGGGTACATGTTAGAGTGTTAGGTGCAGACGTAGGAAGTGTTTCCCCATAGGAAACAATGGGGCTGCGTTAGGAGCTGAACGCTGCTTTTTTGCAGGTGTTAGGTTTTTTTTCAGCTCAAACAGCCCCATTGTTTCCTATGGGGGAATCGTGCACGAGCACGTTTTTGAGGCCGGCCGCGTCCGTAAGCAACTCTGGTATCGAGAGTTGCATTTGCGGTAAAAATGCTCTACGCTCCTTTTTTGGAGCCTAACGCAGCATTTGTTTGAACTCTCGATACCAGAGTTAATTTTATGGTGCGGCCAGAAAAAAGCCCGCGGAGCGTTAACAGCCCTTTTACCGCCGAACTCCAAATCTAGGCCATAGTGTGTAAAGATGCTCAGCTGTATTATCTACTGCATATTATGTGTGTACAGATACTCAGCTGTATTATCTACTGCATATTATGTGTGTACAGATGCTCAGCTGTATTATCTACTGCATATTATGCGTGTACAGATGCTCAGCTGTATTATCTACTGCATATTATTTGTGTACAGATGCTCAGCTGTATTATCTACTGCATATTATGTGTGTACAGATGCTCAGCTGTATTATCTACTGCATATTATTTGTGTACAGATGCTCAGCTGTATTATCTACTGCATATTATGTGTGTACAGATGCTCAGCTGTATTATCTACTGCATATTATGTGTGTACAGATGCTCAGCTGTATTATCTACTGCATATTATGTGTATACAGATGCTCAGCTGTATTATCTACTGCATATTATTTGTGTACAGATGCTCAGCTGTATTATCTACTGCATATTATGTGTGTACAGATACTCAGCTGTATTATCTACTGCATATTATGTGTGTACAGATGCTCAGCTGTATTATCTACTGCATATTATGTGTGTACAGATGCTCAGCTGTATTATCTACTGCATATTATGTGTGTACAGATGCTCAGCTGTATTATCTACTGCATATTATGTGTGTACAGATGTTCAGCTGTATTATCTACTGCATATTATGTGTATACAGATACTCAGCTGTATTATCTACTGCATATTATGTGTGTACAGATGCTCAGCTGTATTATCTACTGCATATTATTTGTGTACAGATGCTCAGCTGTATTATCTACTGCATATTATGTGTGTACAGATGCTCAGCTGTATTATCTACTGCATATTATTTGTGTACAGATGCTCAGCTGTATTATCTACTGCATATCATGTGTGTACAGATGCTCAGCTGTATTATCTACTACATATTATGTGTGTACAGATGCTCAGCTGTATTATCTACTGCATATTATGTGTGTAAAGATGCTCAGCTGTATTATCTACTGCATATTATGTGTGTACAGATGCTCAGCTGTATTATCTACTACATATTATCTGTGTACAGATGCTCAGCTGTATTATCTACTGCATATTATGTGTGTACAGATGCTCAGCTGTATTATCTACTGCATATTATGTGTGTACAGATGCTCAGCTGTATTATCTACTGCATATTATGTGTATACAGATACTCAGCTGTATTATCTACTGCATATTATGTGTGTACAGATGCTCAGCTGTATTATCTACTGCATATTATTTGTGTACAGATGCTCAGCTGTATTATCTGCTGCATATTATGTGTGTAAAGATGCTCAGCTGTATTATCTACTGCATATTATGTGTGTACAGATACTCAGCTGTATTATCTACTGCATATTATGTGTGTACAGATGCTCAGCTGTATTATCTACTGCATATTATGTGTGTACAGATGCTCAGCTGTATTATCTACTGCATATTATTTGTGTACAGATGCTCAGCTGTATTATTTACTGCATATTATGTGTGTACAGATGCTCAGCTGTATTATCTACTGCATATTATGTGTGTACAGATGCTCAGCTGTATTATCTACTGCATATTATGTGTGTACAGATGCTCAGCTGTATTATCTACTGCATATTATGTGTGTACAGATGCTCAGCTGTATTATCTACTGCATATTATTTGTGTACAGATGCTCAGCTGTATTATCTACTGCATATTATGTGTGTACAGATGCTTAGCTGTATTATCTACTGCATATTATGTGTGTACAGATGCTCAGCTGTATTATCTACTGCATATTATTTGTGTACAGATGCTCAGCTGTATTTTTAAAGGGACCTGAAACCCATTTTTTTTTTCTTTTATGATTCAGATAAAGCATGCCATTTTAAACAACTTTCTGGTTTACTTTATTGTCTATTTTGCTTTATTCTCTTGGTATCTGTTATGTCCTTACATAGCAAACATTAACTCTTTATATGAATGATGCACTTGCAACTTCTAAATGTAAACTGGCACTTTATTTACTGGATGACATAACAAGGTGCTACTGTAGATTTGCACACAGTAATATGGATAGATACACATATATATATATAGTCCTTTATAATGAATGGCTGCTGCACTCCTTATATTAGCAGTCCTGTACACTGTTTATGCAGCACTATAGTAATCCAGGGAAACTTATAACTGTATAACTGTTTACTGTGTAACTGCAATATAACTTATAATGTGTAACTGACAGTTCTTACTCTTCCTGACTGGCTGATGCTGTGTCCTCTGCAGTGATCTGTAGCTGACATTACACTTATTATTATTATTATTATTATTATTATTATTAGCAATTGTCAGAGCCTCAGGTTCAGTCCTTGTACTTTATAACTGCATCACAAACTGTCACAAGATGGCTTCTCTGAACTGTTCTGATTCTAAGCACAGCCCACTTGATGACATCATCTTTGTATGGAAGCCTCAATGTGCCATCTAACCAAACCAGGAAGTAAGCACAACACTACAGTATCCTTTATTAAAAAGAATACCTAGGTAACATCAGGAGCAGCAATGCACCACTAAGAGCTAGCTGATTATTGGTGGATGCCCATATATGCCTCTTGTCATAGGCTCAAGACAAAAGTGGAGCCAAAGGCCATGTCAGTCCTCAGTGTACCACCCCAAGTGCTGTTAAAAATTACTCACTCACGCTTGACCCCTGTGTTAGAGTATGTATGTGTTTGTGTGTGTATTGTATGTATGTATGTATGTATGTATGTATGTGTGTGTGTGTCTGTCTATGTATGTATTTGTGTGTGTGTATCTATTTATGTGTAAGTGTGTGTGTCTATGCATGTGTATATGTATGTGTGTGTGTGTGTGTGTGTGTGTGTGTCAATGTATGTATGTGTGTGTGGATGTGTGTCTATATATGTATGTGTGTGTGTCTATGTATGTATGTATGTATGTGTGTGCATCTGTATGCATGTGTGTGTCTCTCTAAATGTATGTGTTTTCATGTGTGTGTGTGTCTCTATTCATCTATGTGTGTGTGTGAATGTGTGTCTATGTATGTATGTGTGTGTTTATGTGCTTGTGTGTGTATGTATGTATGTATGTGTGTGTGTGTGTGTGCATCGGTGTATCTCTATGTATGCATGTGTGTGTGTGCATCTGTGTATCTCTATGTATGCATGTGTGTGTCTCTATGTACGTTAGTGTGTGTATCTATGTATGTGTGTGTTTATGTGCTTGTGCGTGTATGTATATGTGTGTGTACATGTGCGTGCATGTGTGTGTGTGTCTGTATTTACTATTTGAGTGATGCTGATGTGCAGGTGTGTTGGTAAACTTGCTTCCAGTTTATGCTTTATATGGAGTTGCTATATCATGTGACTGATAACGTGCATAATAAAAATATTGATAGCTGAAAACACGTATAGAGGCCAAAAATGACCTACGTCCCTCTGAACATCTGATCCAAAAATCAAATTAGCAAAGGATATTTAAATTATACTTTAATTTGTATAACATCACAAAGAATAAATGTGTCATTTAACGGTTTCTAAAACTGAATTGTAGATATGATGATTTGAGATATTATTCTTGCATGGTTTTATATTAAAGACTATCACTAAAAAATCAAGAAATCATTAATTGGCATTTGAAAAATTACAAGTATTCAACATTGCATGTCAGAAAAAAATATAAAAATCAAGATAAATATTTATCTTCCTGTTTTTGAAGACGTCATCTGAACTTGCAAAGTAGCCTTCAGATTTTACAATTTACAGACATGGCCATAGTTCTATTACTGTTTTCAGTACTTCTGTAAATCATTTTAAACCACTGTCAACAATATCACCTCATATTCCGCTGAAGTTGCTGCCTAATCATTTCATAGCTATATAGTGTAATGTAAGCACTTTGTTATTTGGACAGTTTATTACCGTTATGATTTGCAGTTGCAAGTCTTACAAACACTGCAAAGACTATCAGCTGAAGGAACTTATAAGACTAGGATGTGCTTCCTGTTTTATCTCAAGTAAGTGATCCAAGGCTCCTTGATAACAGTACATTGTTATTAACCAGTAGCTTACACTCACCACAAATAGGTTTAAATATATTATGGAAGGAGGGGCATTAAAGGAAGGCTATACAGAATTACATATTTGAAATGAGGAAAGGTAAGAGGGGGCTGTTGGGTTTTATAGGGATGTGTTGATAATAGCACAAATCTCTACTGCTCTCCTTGCTGAAGAAGATAATGAAATATATGCTTAAGGTATATTTGGAGATCTACATAATATTCAACATCAAATAAAGCTTTATAATTTGGTTGCAGTATTACTGAATGCTTATAAATGAAATGGGATAATTTCTTGTCTATCTATTATTCTCCATACCTTCCAACACAACATTTCCCAGAAGTTTTCCAGAATGGAAAAGTGAGGGAACTTGTGCACGGAAGCTCATCTGCATTTTGTGTGCTATGGACATGGGTGGGGAATGTCCTGGTTGGAGTTGGAACAGTCCCTGTAAACTGGGACACTTTCCATGGTCAATACACTGCATGTGGGAAGTTCGACACACCTCCCAATCAGTGACAAGCCCACAGAATATGGGATAGCTGGGAGATCTGGTTCTGTCTTCTTATTTTAGTCAGAGGTTTTGCTTCACGATGAGGAATCATAATTATAGCCGTTACCAATGGCCAGCAGCATTCAAAAACTGGATAACAGTGGAAACATTTTTTGTTCAGAAGAAGACTGACTGGTATTTTAGAAGTGGACTGAAATAGGCTGCACACTGGGTGGGCAACATGCCACAGGACTATAGCTTTGCCCATTCCCATTTGATCACTTCTCTTCTTCTTTTGTATGCAAATGTTCATTAGTCATTGTTTCTCCCTGAGAATGATAGGAGTGACCAGACATGGACCCCGTGCCTACTGGTGAAGTCCAGAGGGACTAAAACATATATCTGAGGTAAGAGGTAAAATATTCTTTGTTCAAATTACAATTGTCTGGTATTTTGGCCCATATTTGTCTATTTAGAAGGGATCAGACTGATATGCAATAGGAAAGATCAAATTAAAAAAAATTAAAAAAGGCTAAACAAGGCTTCTCATGTGTGCCCATTGTCCTATGAAGTGAGTTATTAACTTTCTTGTTTCCAGTTAAGTTTTTTTTCTTATTATTTTGACCAATATGGGAGCCCATCTTTAGAAGGATGAAATTCCATCATAAACAGCATAGGTGATGCAAAGGAACTTGGCAACATAGTTATGGAGATACTCATTCCCCCACTTGAAACTAAAAGAAAAAAACTTTACATCAATTATAAGATTTATTTATAGTTAGTAAATCTGCTTTTGTAAATCATGTAATTAGCTAATAATGAATATGAGCTTCACAGCATTTCACCATTTGTCTACTGACATCAATTTTAAACATTGTTCCCGGTATGCCAGTGGCATCCTATATAATAGCGAATCACAATATTAGCACTTCGCTACATACAGAAGCTGCTAATCCAGTTTTAAAATAAGTTTGGGTGAGGAAAAGTGAGGAAATTCTCGCCCATAAAAGCAGCAATTCAGAATAGAGAATTGTTCTGAAATGTGCACACCTAAAAAGATTAGTTTTTCTACCCAAAAAAACTCAGATATTATTCAACTGGAACAAGTGATTGTGGGTAAGAATATGTTAATGAACCTTAAATACCTCACCTTTTTTGCTTCAGACATTTTTTTTAAACACAAATCATAATACCATAATGCGGGTTAATTATTGCTCATTTGCGGGGGCGTGCAATTTGTTAGAGCTCCACTTGTAATCTAGCTCCAAGTATTTAATATTTATTCCCTTCCCTAATCCTACTTTAGTATGCTCTCATGGAAATGACCCCTAACCTTCAAAGAAGAATACCTCGAAAGAGATGTTAATTGTAATTATTGTTAAACCTTATACTATCTGAATCATGAAAGTTGAATTGTCACCGTAAAAAACTGTAATATAATCTCTATGAAATCCTTGTGCTTGAGTTTGATAGGCCTCTTAAGTAAGTTTACTTTAACTCCAGAATATCTGAATGTATCAGTAATATGTTAGAAGATTCTGGACTTTTATTTGTCAGTGTCGTTAAGGATGGTGGCAGTTGGAGCTGATATATCACCTTTTTGAGTGTGGTGCACATTGATTTCAGGAGCAAAGATATTTATATGAAAGATATTTTGCATTAAATCTGTACACTGCTTAAAATGTCCTCTCTTCAACGATCTCAATGAGAGGTAAATTTAATGAGTGAACATGTTGAGTTTTACTTGGAAAACAGAGGAATTTTGTCATCTTTGTATATACCTCTAACTGAAGTCACTTAGCATAGAGAAACAATATTAAGACACTCATTAGAAAACCTTTGCAAAATAAATCATTTTGTATATCTATCCAAAGAGCATTGTACTGAACAGTATTAAGAAGAAACTCTTAAGCATTACGCAACATTGTGGAATATTTGGGAACAGCCTGTATCTAAGGAATACTCACAACATGTTAAAAATGTAGGCACCTATACTTAACAGGAAGTAATTATGTAAACTGGTAGGAGCCCATGCTTCATGCTTGTGAGGAATAGTGACAGACACCTCAGTGTCTCTAGGAGGTGTCAGGAAGGGTACAAACCCCCATGTGATCCGTCCGATCCACGATCATCCCTCTCACTACAGTAATGTTTTCCCACCACTACACACACACACTTTTAATTGGAAAGGCAAATAAATAGTGAAAAAGTATATTATTATTATTATTATTATTATTAAAAGCTATTTGTAGAGCACCAGCAGATTCTGCAGTGCTATGAACAAGGTCTAATATGCAAGGTAGCATTTATGGGAGACAAATGGGTAGAGGGGCCTGCCAAGAGTTGCGCTATTGTAAAAACAGCTGGGCTTGTAGGCTGACATGTTAAGGGTGTTCAGGGAAAAGAAAGAGGGGAACTGAGTCTTAAATAAGCACTTGAAACTTTGAAAACTAGGGGAGAGTCATGTAGGCAGAGAGCTCCACAAGATGGGGCCAATCTGAAGAAGTCTTATAGACGAGAATGTGAAGAGGTAACAAGAGAGGAGGAGTGAAGGAGGTCATGAGCAGAGCGAAGGGGACAGGACGGAGAGTATCTGGAGATGAGATCTGAGATATAGGGGGAGCAGTGTTATTGAGGGCCTTGAATGTCAGAGTCAGGATTTTATGTTTAGTTCTGGAGGCTAGAGGAAGCCAGTGAAGGGATTGGCAGAGAGGTGCAGCAGATGAGGAGCGACATGCTAGGAAGATCAGCCTGGCAGAGGCATTCATTATGGATTGTAAAGGAGATGAAGGGCAGCTAGGGAGGCCGGAGAGGATGGAGATGCAATAAGTCAAGAACGGAAATGATTAAAGAGTGGATTAAAAATATTTAAAATGCTTTTTGCTATACATCATTAAACATTTTAAGGGAAATTCAATGTTGTACTTTTTTGTACCTTTAATAGCCATGTTCGTAACACCCATACAATTTCCTGTAATCGTAAATGACCAGTCTTATATTAAATATATATTTTGAACATCCTTCATAGTATAAGAGTGATTTGTTCACTATTTTAATGTTATAAAGGGCTCCATGTACTAAAAGGTGAGCAAACATGATCCACTTCCCAGCTTGTATCATTACACGCTCAAGTGAGCATGTAAAGCCCGCCCTTTCTCTCTTGCGACCAATCACACAAGAGGAGGGACTGTGAATTACCGGAGCAAGCAAGTACTCAGTAATTTCTCCTCGTCACCTCAGAGGTGGCGTGGAGTGTAAGAAGCAGCTGTCTAATGACCGATGCTTCTTATATTGCGGGAAGCAGGCTCACATATGCGAACCTGCCCGTAAGGGCTCTGAAGGAGCTTGCGGTGCTTAGTACAGGGAGACCTTAGAAGTGATTGTTTGTTGAAATGGTAACCTGGCATTCATACGTTTTAAATCAGGCAATGTAAATAACATTTATGCGTCACACAAAGGCGGTCGAAATGGGTTTACGACAGTGTTAAAATCTTGAACAATATTTTTAGAAATCTTGCGTGAAAACTGAAGTAAAAATTATTTTCTAATTGAATGGAACAATACATTCCCAAATCTTCTAAAACATTTTGTATATAGACCAGTTTTTATAATTAAGAAAAACTGAATAATTTCAGTAAGAATGCAAACATGCGCTTTTTAAGCCCGAAAGCCCCTTAAAAAATAGGTGATGCAATTTACACTTTATATATTGCTATAATAATGGTCAAATATAAAACAGCAAATCAACTACCTTTGGCAAAAGAACAGAAAAAATGATAACCATATGTATCGTTTAATTATGTTAATTTGAAGTGTAAGCGTGATTCCATTAAACCAATCAGAAAACGTTTCCCACCACACCCCCTATATCACAGAGAGAAAACAGGTGTTAGATATATATGCAAATATGTAGAATTGAGCATATGGTAAGGCATATTGTTTTTTTTTCTTCTATGAATGCTTTTTATATTTATATCAAGCAGAATAATAAAGTCTTACAGTTGGCGTACACATGAAAAACTGGACTTTTTTTTCATGTGCACAAAAGACACTTCTGATCTTACCCTTTTAAGAATGTACCCTGTTCACACTGATCTTCTTTTGTAAAGGATTCTTTTCAGGAGGACTTTGATAAAAAAAAAAAATCAAAGAAATGTCTGGCTTACTAAATGACCCTCTAATGACCAGAGCTAATAAGGAAAATGCTTCTAAAATTTCTTGTAGGCTTGAATAATAGTACCATTGTTTTGTTCTGAGAGACATTCGTAAAACCTGTGCTGCAGAGCTGGGATCTTCTGTCTAAATACCTGAATCACTGCACTATGTATTTAAAAAAAAAACCTTAATAATTATGTTCCCACAGCAAGTTGTTGCACCATCGTTTACACAGTTAACTCGTGTAAGCAGACGTGACAGAGGAACTCTTTTTCCACTAATAAAAAAATTAGATTTATTACTGAATTTTCTATATGCAGTGCAGATTTGTGCGTTTGAGGGCAGCAGTGAGTTTTTGGACACATTTTGAAAAACAGAGTCATAATAATCTTTATATCAATAGTTTTCACCCCATGGCCAATGGTATTATTTAAAGGGATATTCTAATGCAAATATTACATGCTTACTTGTAGCTACAAAACAGAACGTGACCAGTGAGCCGTCAATAAAACCGTCACATGCATCTGCCAATCACCTTTGCAGGATTAAATACATAGCAAGCTATGGTCAATAATGCAACTATTATCTGCAATAATTCATTTAAGTATCATTTCTGCTTTAGAAAGTTTCCTTTTAATAATCTCTTCTGATGTTTAATAATAATTTACGTGGTACATTGTTTAGATGTGTACCATGTATCTTAACACTGTTTTCCTTGTTATGTTTTAGAGACATAGGGGCCCATTTATCAAGCTCTGAACGGAGCTTGTGGGCCCGTGTTTCTGGCGAGTCTTCAGACTCGCCAGAAACAGCAGTTATGAAGCAGCGGTCTAAAAACCGCTGCTCCATAACCCTGTCCGCCTGCTCTGATGAGGCGGACAGGAATCGCCGGAAATCAACCCGATCGAGTACGATTGGGTTGGTTGACACCCCCCTGCTGACGGCCGATTGGCCGCGAGTCTGCAGGGGGCGGCGTTGCACCAGCAGCTCACAAGAGCAATGTTAAATGCGGAGAGCGTATTGCTCTCCACATTCAGCGAAGTCTTGTGGACCTGATCCACACTGTCGGATCAGGTCCGCAAGACCTTTAATAAATAGGCCCCATTGTACAGGTTTGACATCCAGAATTCAGTGCAGTGACAATGGGGCCTATTTATTAAAGGTCTTGCGGACCTGATCCGACAGTGTGGATCAGGTCCGCAAGACTTCGCTGAATGTGGAGAGCAATACGCTCTCCGCATTTAACATTGCACCAGCAGCTCACAAGAGCTGCTGGTGCAACACCGCCCCCTGCTGACTGGTGACCAATGGGCCGCCAGCAGGGAGGTGTCAATCAACCCGATCGTACTCGATCGGGTTGATCTCCGGAGATTCCTGTCCGCCTCATAAGAGCAGGCGGACAGGGTTATGGAGCAGCTGTCTTTAGACCGCTGCTTCATAACTGGTGTTTCTGGCGAGTCTGAAGACTCGCCAGAAACACGGGCCCTCAAGCTCCATTCGGAGCTTGATAAATGGGCCCCATAAACTGGAACATCTTTGCATAGAGGCACAAAATTTGTCTCTGCCCTGGCTCATATAAGGATATAGGGATAGATAGATAGATAGATAGATAGATAGATAGATAGATAGATTGATAAATAGATAGATAGATAGAGATAGATATAGGGATACATAGATATAGGGATAGATAGATTGATAAATAGATAGATAGATAGATAGATAGATAGATAGATAGATAGAGATAGATAGATAGATAGATAGACAGACAGACAGACAGACAGACAGATAGATAGATAGATAGATAGATAGATAGATATAGGGATAGATAGATTGATAAATAGATAGATAGATAGATAGATAGATAGATAGATAGATAGAGATAGATATAGGGATACATAGATATAGGGATAGATAGATTGATAAATAGATAGATAGATAGATAGATAGATAGATAGATAGAGACAGATAGATAGATAGATAGATAGATAGATAGATAGATAGATAGATAGATATAGGGATAGATAGATTGATAAATAGATAGATAGATAGATAGATAGATAGATAGATAGAGATAGATAGATAGATAGATAGATAGATAGATATAGGGATAGATAGATATAGGGATAGATAGATGATCAATAGAAAGTTAATGTATCTATCGCAAAGGTAAATTAACCAAATGTAACATATGTTTAAAGATCTGAAATGCATGATATGAATGTATAAAAATGGTTTCTGTGCTAAAATCTCAGAAAATATTAACCATATAAATTTGCATTCAGTAAATAACATAAAAACATAAAAAATATGTTGCATCTCCCAAAGCACTAAATGTCACAATACTGTCGGTTTAATAGAAAATCTCTTTAATGCCTGTACAAAAATGTAATTGTAGCCTTTCACGTTGTTGAAGGTAATTATTAATTGCTGGTCATTTATCCTTTGGAAGAGAGTTCATAGAAAGTGCAATAAGCCATTTTCTTATGTTCCACTTTTGGGCAAAAGCATCAGTACTGTAATGTTTGTTACTGTGAATCAGAGTACAACAAAGTGTTGTAAAATGAGGTTTACCTGTGTACAAGAAAGTGCTTCTTCTTATGTTAGAACTCACATGATGGACCCAGGTATTGTAATTATTATTATTTACTCTAAAATATAATCTCAGTACGACATTCAATCGTTTTTAAACT